>NC_138552.1:83613715-83705471 GCF_964273705.1 Natrix helvetica
CGCCTCGCAGAGCCTCGCTGCTGCTCCACGCCGTGGAAAACAGACGCGCGCGCACAGCTCAGAAAATTACAGCCTCCGAGGCTCAGAACGCTTCGGAGGGAAGCTTCTGCATAAGCCCGGCCGAGTGACAACAAGTTCCCACCGTTACGAAGTCTCAGAGGCTGTAATTTTCTGAGCTGTGCGCGCGCGCCTGTTTTTCACGGCGTGGAGCAGCAGCGAGGCTCTGCGAGGCCGGCAATGACTCAGGATGCCATCCGGGAAGACGAGGAACGCGAGGGGGGACCGTTGACGGCCTCTGCAATCATCGCTCGCCTCGCAGAGCCTCGCTGCTGCTCCACGCCGTGGAAAACAGACGCGCGCGCACAGCTCAGAAAATTACAGCCTCCGAGGCTCAGAACGCTTCGGAGGGAAGCTTCTGCATAAGCCCGGCCGAGTGACAACAAGTTCCCACCGTTACGAAGTCTCGGAGGCTGTAATTTTCTGAGCTGTGCGCGCGCGCCTGTTTTTCACGGCGTGGAGCAGCAGCGAGGCTCTGCGAGGCCGGCAATGACTCAGGATGCCATCCGGGAAGACGAGGAACACGAGGGGGGACCGTTGACGGCCTCCGCAATCATCGCTCGCCTCGCTGCTGCTCCACGCCGTGGAAAACAGGCGCGCGCGCACAGCTCAGAAAATTACAGCCTCCGAGGCTCAGAACGCTTCGGAGGGAAGCTTCTGCATAAGCCCGGCCGAGTGACAACAAGTTCCCACCGTTACGAAGTCTCGGAGGCTGTAATTTTCTGAGCTGTGCGCGCGCGCCTGTTTTCCACGGCGTGGAGCAGCAGCAAGGCTCTGCGAGGCCGGCAATGACTCAGGATGCCATCCGGGAAGACGAGGAACTCGAGGGGGGACCGTTGACGGCCTCCGCAATCATCGCTCGCCTCGCAGAGCCTCGCTGCTGCTCCACGCCGTGGAAAACAGGCGCGCGCGCACAGCTCAGAAAATTACAGCCTCCGAGGCTCAGAACGCTTCGGAGGGAAGCTTCTGCATAAGCCCGGCCGAGTGACAACAAGTTCCCACCGTTACGAAGTCTCGGAGGCTGTAATTTTCTGAGCTGTGCGCGCGCGCCTGTTTTCCACGGCGTGGAGCAGCAGCGAGGCTCTGCGAGGCCGGCAATGACTCAGGATGCCATCCGGGAAGACGAGGAACGCGAGGGGGGACCGTTGACGGCCTCCGCAATCATCGCTCGCCTCGCAGAGCCTCGCTGCTACTCCACGCCGTGGAAAACAGGCGCGCGCGCACAGCTCAGAAAATTACAGCCTCCGAGGCTCAGAACGCTTCGGAGGGAAGCTTCTGCATAAGCCCGGCCGAGTGACAACAAGTTCCCACCGTTACGAAGTCTCAGAGGCTGTAATTTTCTGAGCTGTGCGCGCGCGCCTGTTTTTCACGGCGTGGAGCAGCAGCGAGGCTCTGCGAGGCCGGCAATGACTCAGGATGCCATCCGGGAAGACGAGGAACGCGAGGGGGGACCGTTGACGGCCTCCGCAATCATCGCTCGCCTCGCAGAGCCTCGCTGCTGCTCCACGCCGTGGAAAACAGGCGCGCGCGCACAGCTCAGAAAATTACAGCCTCCGAGGCTCAGAACGCTTCGGAGGGAAGCTTCTGCATAAGCCCGGCCGAGTGACAACAAGTTCCCACCGTTACGAAGTCTCAGAGGCTGTAATTTTCTGAGCTGTGCGCGCGCGCCTGTTTTTCACGGCGTGGAGCAGCAGCGAGGCTCTGCGAGGCCGGCAATGACTCAGGATGCCATCCGGGAAGACGAGGAACGCGAGGGGGGACCGTTGACGGCCTCTGCAATCATCGCTCGCCTCGCAGAGCCTCGCTGCTGCTCCACGCCGTGGAAAACAGACGCGCGCGCACAGCTCAGAAAATTACAGCCTCCGAGGCTCAGAACGCTTCGGAGGGAAGCTTCTGCATAAGCCCGGCCGAGTGACAACAAGTTCCCACCGTTACGAAGTCTCGGAGGCTGTAATTTTCTGAGCTGTGCGCGCGCGCCTGTTTTTCACGGCGTGGAGCAGCAGCGAGGCTCTGCGAGGCCGGCAATGACTCAGGATGCCATCCGGGAAGACGAGGAACGCGAGGGGGGACCGTTGACGGCCTCCGCAATCATCGCTCGCCTCGCTGCTGCTCCACGCCGTGGAAAACAGGCGCGCGCGCACAGCTCAGAAAATTACAGCCTCCGAGGCTCAGAACGCTTCGGAGGGAAGCTTCTGCATAAGCCCGGCCGAGTGACAACAAGTTCCCACCGTTACGAAGTCTCGGAGGCTGTAATTTTCTGAGCTGTGCGCGCGCGCCTGTTTTCCACGGCGTGGAGCAGCAGCAAGGCTCTGCGAGGCCGGCAATGACTCAGGATGCCATCCGGGAAGACGAGGAACTCGAGGGGGGACCGTTGACGGCCTCCGCAATCATCGCTCGCCTCGCAGAGCCTCGCTGCTGCTCCACGCCGTGGAAAACAGGCACGCGCGCACAGCTCAGAAAATTACAGCCTCCGAGGCTCAGAACGCTTCGGAGGGAAGCTTCTGCATAAGCCCGGCCGAGTGACAACAAGTTCCCACCGTTACGAAGTCTCGGAGGCTGTAATTTTCTGAGCTGTGCGCGCGCGCCTGTTTTCCACGGCGTGGAGCAGCAGCGAGGCTCTGCGAGGCCGGCAATGACTCAGGATGCCATCCGGGAAGACGAGGAACGCGAGGGGGGACCGTTGACGGCCTCCGCAATCATCGCTCGCCTCGCAGAGCCTCGCTGCTACTCCACGCCGTGGAAAACAGGCGCGCGCGCACAGCTCAGAAAATTACAGCCTCCGAGGCTCAGAACGCTTCGGAGGGAAGCTTCTGCATAAGCCCGGCCGAGTGACAACAAGTTCCCACCGTTACGAAGTCTCAGAGGCTGTAATTTTCTGAGCTGTGCGCGCGCGCCTGTTTTTCACGGCGTGGAGCAGCAGCGAGGCTCTGCGAGGCCGGCAATGACTCAGGATGCCATCCGGGAAGACGAGGAACGCGAGGGGGGACCGTTGACGGCCTCCGCAATCATCGCTCGCCTCGCAGAGCCTCGCTGCTGCTCCACGCCGTGGAAAACAGGCGCGCGCGCACAGCTCAGAAAATTACAGCCTCCGAGGCTCAGAACGCTTCGGAGGGAAGCTTCTGCATAAGCCCGGCCGAGTGACAACAAGTTCCCACCGTTACGAAGTCTCGGAGGCTGTAATTTTCTGAGCTGTGCGCGCGCGCCTGTTTTCCACGGCGTGGAGCAGCAGCGAGGCTCTGCGAGGCCGGCAATGACTCAGGATGCCATCCGGGAAGACGAGGAACGCGAGGGGGGACCGTTGACGGCCTCCGCAATCATCGCTCGCCTCGCAGAGCCTCGCTGCTGCTCCACGCCGTGGAAAACAGGCGCGCGCGCACAGCTCAGAAAATTACAGCCTCCGAGGCTCAGAACGCTTCGGAGGGAAGCTTCTGCATAAGCCCGGCCGAGTGACAACAAGTTCCCGCCGTTACGAAGTCTCGGAGGCTGTAATTTTCTGAGCTGTGCGCGCGCGCCTGTTTTCCACGGCGTGGAGCAGCAGCGAGGCGAGCGATGATTGCGGAGGCCGTCAACGGTCCCCCCTCACGTTCCTCGTCTTCCCGGATGGCATTTGGAGTGATTGCCGGCCACACAAACCTCACTGCTGCTCCACGCCATGGAAAACAGGCGGGCGCGCACAGCTCAGAAAATTACAGCCTCCGAGGCTTCGTAACGGTGGGAACTTGTTGTCACTCGGCCGGGCTTATGCAGAAGCTTCCCTCCAAAGCCCTCCAAGCGAGGAAAGGCCAGTTGGAAAAGGGGCTTTGCTCCTGCTCCGGGCTGGAGGCTTCCCTCCGAAGTCTTAGGATGTTCTGAGGAGCCCCCCAAGGAAAAACGCCGCTGCCAGGTAGTTAAAAGTACCTCTCTGATTCTGTCAGACTCTGTCAGTCTCTCTCTGATTCCCTCTCTCACTCCCTCTCTGTTCCTCTCTCTCTCTGTCTGTCTGTCTCACTCACACACACACACACACTGTGGTCACCTTGTTGAGTGTTCCAATCACATTTGAAACACTCAACAACTGGCCTGCATTTATGGTATTTTGCAGCATTCTGCAGTCATAGGACCAAAATATATGGTTAAAAGCATATATTTTGGTCCTATGACTGCAGAATGCTGCAAAATACCATAAATGCAAGCCAGTTGTTGAGTGTTTCAAATGTGATTGGAACACTCAACAAGGTGACCACAGTGTGTGTGTGTGAGTGAGACAGACAGACAGACAGAGAGAGGGAGTGAGGGAGGGAATCAGAGAGACTGACAGACACACACACACACACACACAGAGAGACAGAGAGGGGGAGGGAGGGAGAGAAAGATAGAGACACACACACAGAGTGAGTGATTAAGTGAATGAGTGAGAGACAGACACACCCACATACACAGAGTGACAGAGAGAGAGGAAGGGAGGGGAGAGAGACAGAGGGAGAGACAGAGACAGACACACACACACACACACACACAGAGTGAGTGAGAGACAGACAGACAGACACACACACACAGAGTGACAGAGATGGGGGAAGGAGGAGAGAGAGACAGAGATACAGAGAGAGAGACAGACAGATAGACACCCAGAGAAAATGACAGAGGGAGACAGAGAGGGAGAGAGGGAGAGAGAGAGAAAGAGCCAGAGAGAGAGAGAAAAAGAAAAAGAAAAAAAGAAAGTGGGAGAGAGAGATGAAAGAAAGAAAGAAAAAGAACTTATGACCACAATTGAGCCCAAAATTTTGGTTGCTAAGCAAGAGCATCGTTAAGTGAGTTTCACCACATTTTCCAAGTTAGCCATGCCCACCTGGTCACATGACTGCCAAGCCACTCCCACCAGGTCACATGGCCGGCAAGCCACTCCCACAAAGGAGGCCACACCCACAGAGTAGGTTCCAAAAAAATTTGAAACCCACCACTGAAGTATACAATTACTGTCCTTTTGTTAAACTTGTCTTCAGCTGAGGCATATTGAGCTCTGCATTTGCCACATGAAGAAATAGTCTTACAATTAGAAAAATAGATCCTTTATCCTCGTCATTGATCTTTCTAAAATATACAGCAGGGTGGAGCAGCCATCAATCCCATGAGCCTCTCCAATCTGAAGTGGTGCAAACTTAATAGAAGAAAGAGTTCTCTGAAAGAGAACTAAATCATCAGATGGCTTATGTTCTTTGAAATGCCAAAGAAAAAAATATGAAAATATTAGGTAAGGAAGAGACTCAGATTTTTTTTTAATAGAAATTCTGGACTAGGGGAATTATTTATGTCAATGGTTCCCAATCTGTGGTCCACAGATACCACAGGGGGTCTGCAAAGACTTGAAGAAATGTTAGGATTTAAATATTGGGTCCGTGGCCACAAAATGTAATTAAAGGGGGGGGTCTGGTTGAGAATCACTGATTTATGTAATAGAAGAAGTGCTGATAAGCCATGTAAGTTGCCTTAGACCTGTGATGGCGAACCTATAGCATTTGTTTCACAGGTGGTGCGCAGCACCTCTCTATGGGGACATGAGCTGCCGCCCTAGTTCAGGTCCACTGCGCACGTGAGCACAGCTCCTGCCAGCTGGTCATCGGGTCTCCGACATGCATGCACAAGGCGGGCTGTAGGGGTAGGTGCACGCATGCACGGGGGGTTGGGAGTCATGCACACATGTGCAGGAGTGGGACACATGCACGTGGGCTGCATGTGCATTGCATTTGAGGGGGTTCAGGCACACACACGTGCATTCATGCTCATGTGCTTTGGACACTTGCTTTAATCTTATGCACATTTATCTATAGATAGAACTCATTGAACACAGTGTAATTCTATTTGCAAATAAGCATGCATAGGAGTAAATGACTAAAGGTTATCTGTCCCTCTAATTATGAGGGTGAAGGGTGAAGGTTTGTTCTCCGGTTGGTTTCCAAACGTATCGTTACCAGGGCTAGGTAATGTCTTCAGAGGAGGGAAACTAAACTCCGCTGAAGATGTCATCTAGTCTGGTAATGAAATGCTTGGAAACCAACCCACAAACTCAGAGAAGGAACCTTCACCCTCATCCTACACCCGAGGTATAGATATTAACCACAATTGCAGTCTTATAATTTATATCTGATCTCTCCATCTCTGTGTATAGTTAGAGGAGGTTTAAGAGCCCTAGCACAAAAATCAATTGTAGCTGTTTAAATGATGTTCTTCTGAATGAACTCTCAGTTAATTAGCAGATGGGGGCTAATGAAGGCATCAGTTTCTACCTGAGTGTCATTTTTTGAGATACAAACCGTGTCTCAAAATTCAGCCATTCGGAAGGGTGTGTGTGTGTGTGTGTGTGTGTGTGTGTGTGTGTGTTTCATTTCTGACATTTCCCTTTGTACTTACTTTCTTATTTCTTTCATTTATATAAAACCTTTTCCCACACCAATCTACTTCAGTATAATTATCCAAAAAGCTTTGTATTTTATTCCTACAATAGTCATGAAAAGTTAGGTAAAGGTAAAGGTTCCCCTTGCACATATGTGCTAGTCGTTCCTGACTCTAGGCGTGAAAAATTCCCGATTCTAGGGGTGAAAATTGAAAAGTAGGATAGGCTGAAAAACCAACAATGGGTTTGTGGAATTGAATCACAAAGGTAGTCAGATACTTCACACACAACCGCCCATCCTTTTTGATCTGCAGCCAGGATGGCTAATCCAAATCATGTTTCCCTTTGATTGATCATGCATATGGACACCTCATTCTTTAGAGAAAAATGGAAAAGGGAGGAGACATTGCTTTAAAATAATCCCTCACTTATTTTTCCTATTACTTTGTTGAATGGTTTGAATGGGCTGCAGCTGATCTGGTCTGCATAACAACAGGAGAATAGCATCCAGTGTTTCTGACATTTCATAGCAGGAGCCTATGCTTTGTAGTTGACATATACAGTTGGCATATATAGTATACATATACATATAATAGGCCCATCATGCACAGATTACGTTAAGCATGTTTTTTAACCATAGTTTATTAAACAAACCCTAGCCTGTAAATAGACATAAGACTAAGTCATAATTATGGTTCACAAATCAGAGTGTCTGGGTTCATACAAAATAGTGCTTCAAAATCAAATAGACCACACCAGAATTTTCAACCCGGTCACTGTAACATATTAGTGCCGATAGGAGGGGTAATGTTTGAAGCTCCTGGACGTAACAGAGACAACCAGTAAAATATGCTTGTGACCAAAGGTGGTATTCAGCAGCTTCTGACCAGTTCTGGAGAACCAGTAGCAGAAATTTTGAGTAGTTCGGAGAAGAAGTAAATACCACCTCTGATTGGCTCTGCCCCCATCTATTCTCTGCCTCCCAAGTCCCAGCTGACCGGGAGGAAATGGGGATTTTGCAGTAACTTTCTCCTGGAGTGGAGTGGGAATGGTGATTTTACAGTATCCTTCCACTTCCATGCCCACCAAACCATGCCCACCAAGCCACACCACGCCCACAAAAGCCAGTAGTAAAAAAAATTGAATCCCACCACTGCTTGTGACTAAGAAAGTGAACCAGCCTCTCTTAAAAAGCTCCTAACTTTTCTTATGGGCTCTTTTAAGAGTCAGCCATTGCAACTTTGCAAGGGTTAAATTAAGCTTTCCTGCTGTTATGAGAGTCCTTTGGGCAATTTAGATATACTATCTATAGAGCTCATTTTAAATTAATTTACTTTTAATACATGTATAAAGGAGTTGCCAAATAACGTCTTGCTAATTGGCCACTACTGATTATTATCATGGTCTTATATGAAAGTACATTTTGTTACAATCACACTATCTTTATGGTCTGTTTGGAAAGGAAATCTTAAAACAATTGTAAAGTGGCTTTCTACAGGGGGAGAAAAACTTTCTACCAGAATACTTTCTTATAGTGAGATTATTTTTTGAAAATAAAGCAAGGTGAAAGCATGAAATGTGATTTTTCTCATGGGGAGAGGGTAAACATACAGAGCCATTTTTCTTTCTAATTCCTCAGATTAAATCTGTTATTTCTACTCTTCCGTTAAAGGGAATTTAAAAATAAAATAAAATCAGTGATTGGTCATTTTGAAGAAAGCAGGAAGAAGATATATTGCAAGTTGTCAGAACTAATTAGTGAAATGGGTGAAAGTCTCAACAGAACAGCCCCATTTTCTTCATAAATTAGACTGAAAAAACAGGGATATTTCTCCATAATGACTAAATTTAAAAAGCACTATATGATGTTCTTTAGAGCAACGAATGTCAAGAATGCAGGGCAAATCCGATACAGTATGACTATTGGCTTCTTAGTGGCCAGGGTGTTTTTTAGGAGTAGCAATATCCTTCCATTAGCATTTTGTGATTGAGATGTTGAAGAGATGTTCGACAACAATAATAAGCATAGTTGTTTAGGATTATGTTTATTCAGATTTATTCATGGAGTGCTGTTTGTTATACAGCCAAAACAGAAATCACCCACATAGAAGAAAGAATATTGTATATTTGGAGGAATCCCAAGTTTGTAAGGGGGGGGGGCACAAAATCTCCAAAGGGAGGAGAAACAAAATAGTTCAATGCTAGCTGAGAATGCTCAGCACTCATGCCCTCCCATTTAGAGATGTTTTCAAGCCAAAAAGCATGCACACGTGCTCACATTTGCGAACCGGTAGGGAAGGTAAGTGAATGCCACCCCTAATAACTAGGTTAATTGGCTGATATGGAGATACTCAGAGTGAGAGAAATTAAACAAATTTTGGGAGTGCCCGCTTTGAGTTAATCACAAAAGATTTTTTCCCCTTACTTTTTTCTTACATTTCTTCTAAGTGGAAGAAAACAGATGTGTTTTTCAGATAGTATTTTGGCAATTCTTAACGAACACCAGCAATTTGGTCTTTGAAACAAAGTGTTTCGCAGTGACATTCCTGGAACAAAAATGTCCCTCTTGGAACAGTGTAGTTCAAGTGGATCATTGTCTTCCAGATTTCAGGAGTGGTGGGGAAGCCACTGGATTATTAGTGGAAACCAAGTCAGTGCTTGAAAACAGAGACTTTTTCTTCTATAAAATAAAAACTTGGTTTTTATTTTAGCATCACTTTATTTATAAAACAAGAGGCGTATGTTGGAAGTAGCTGTGGGTTCCTCCAGTCATTTTGCTTCTGCAATAAAAATGTTGCATTTCTACAGCATATTTTAAAAGCAGGTATAGTAAAGATGCTACTGATGCATTTTGGAGTCCTTCCTACAACCCTCTTTGATGCCTTAAACCTGGAAGGGAGAATTAATTATTGCTTGCAACTCATTCCAGATTTGAATAAAATGACAGGCCATGGATAAGCTGCCTAAGCTTTAAAGGTGCCATAGTTTCATATTGTGATCAAAGCTTTTTATTTTTAATTCTGTTTCAACCAGAATTTAAATTTGTACAACCTGCTGATATGCTAATGAATGTTGCTAAAGAGTCTACTCCCAGTATATGTATCGTGCAATGATGTCTTTCTTTCTTAGACTGTTTAAAACTTTGCAAGAGATTAATCATTATTCGAAAAAAGGGGATTTATCCTCTCCCTCCAAAAATAATACTTCTTGCATGCTTGTTGTTGTTAATTGCAAAATCATGTCTGAGCTATCGCGATCCCATGGACAATGTTCCTCCAGGCCTTCCTGCCCTCTACCATCCTCTGGAGTCCATTTAAGCTCACGCTTATTGCTTTGGTGATTCCATCCAGTCACCTCATTCTCTGTCGTCTCCTTCTTTTGCCCTCAATCATTCCTAGCATTAGGCTCTTCTCCAGTGAGTCCTTCCTTCTCATTAGGTGGCCAAAGTATTTGAGTTTCATCTTCAGGATCTGGCCTTCTAAAGAGCAGTCAGGGTTGATCTCCTCTAGGACTGACCAGTTTGATCACCTTGCAGTCCAAGGGACACACAGGAGTCTTCTCCAGCACCATAGTTCAAAGGTTTCCTGCAGGCTAAAAGGCTCAAAAAGCAATCAAACAAAGACCTATTATACAATAAATTGTATAGTCTGACCCAGGTGCAGAAATGTAGGGAATAGGATTCTCTGTGGTGAGTTAAGATGGATTGATTGCTTAGTATTTGCTGACACATTTGCCTGCATGTATGTATGTGTGTGTGTATGTATATATATATATATATATATATATATATATATATATATATATATATATATATATATATATATATATATATATATATATATATATATATATATATATATATATATATATATATATATATATATATATATATATATATATATATATATATATATATATATAAATATAAATCCTGTACATAAACCACTGTTTGCAAGACAAAACCTCTGTATTTTGCTCCTGGGTTGTCTCAAAATAGTAGTCACGCTGTGCACACTGACAGAACTGTAGAAAATCATGTCTTTGGGATGCTCTCTTTAAAATGAAGATTTTCCATTTCTGTTTTCAAAGTTTGTTGCAAGCTTGCAATGTTTTCATTGTTAATTTTCTGGAGCAACAAGTAGCATCAATTAACGGTGCTGATATGGTAATGAAAAGCTGGTTGTTGTTGATGAATTTGAATCAGAAGGTCATTGTTTACAGACAGGTAGACAATTGACATATCACACCAGAGGGTCATTACTCATTCCTAAAAATGACACAGTAATTAGAGACCCCGCAGTCAGCCTGTGATAAGAGAGGCATTTTAATTTAAAAAAATGAATATTATTCTTCACGGAGTTCATGATATTTTCATAGCTCAGCACTATATAGAAGATGACAGCTGCCTGATAGCCTAGCTACTCTTGAGTGGCCGCTATTGTGATCAAGCCCATTTTAGAACTTGACTCTTGCACTCTGCTCTTATCGGGTATAAGCTCTGAGGATGAAGGTTAGCCAGATATCATTCCAAAATATTTCATCAGCTCAGTGAGTCCTTGAAGTATTGCAAGGCGAAAGGAAGGAACTTGTTTACAAGTTGATTGCACATTTCCTGTCCTTGTATCCTGAAGTACTTCTACCATTCCCCTACTGATAAAATTTACATGGACTTGCTGCCATGGAGCCTTTAAAGCCTTTATTGGCTTGTCTCGTGCTTTATCCCAGACAAGCTAAGAATTTTCCCAAGGAAAACGGTCCTTTTCTTCTAATAGACAATATACTTCTAACTGGTGAAATAAAAAAGAAAATTAAATGTAAAAAAAGCAGTAGATGGCAATTCTGTGTTGATAATATCCCAGGGCTCTTGGAACTGCTGTGAGAATGAAGTTGGTTTAGCACAGGATTTTTTCCATGGCATCATAATCAGGGATAAGCCGGTTGGTTATTCAATTGTACTATGCATATGTAGACACAAGAAATAATGTGCCTCAGATCTCTGCCATTAAACATATTGAACTGACAGTTTGGATAAATGTTTTAGTATTAAATTTTAAGGTCAACAACTAACACACATACACACACACACACATGTACTTATATATATACAGACATCCTCCTCCCCCTAAATTACCACCCAGATTTTATACTTTCATCAGTGATGTCAGGGTTCCAAGTTCCCCCCAACAAAAGAAGGCTGGGCATTCCTCAAAGTTCCATTTTATTAGAGATGTCATATTGGCACATCTAGGAAAACCTGAATCTGAAAGCTTCCAGATTTTCCCCACCCAAATGAAAGTCCAAGTATCAGCCCCAGCACCCACGGGTCCATCACGTGGTCCAATCAATGCACCATCCTAACTGGAGATACTCCCCAGTCACACCCCTCCAGGTGTAGGGGAGAGTGGCCTTGACTCTCAGAGAAAGGAATGTTATTTTGACTATATATCTTCCCAGCTCCATACAATCTCCCCTCCCAGTTTCCCATAGCACTAAATGTGGCAGGCCTGAAGATCCAATGCCCAAGATAGCTTCCAGGCCTGACAATTAACATGTTACATACGTACGGACGTTGTTACATTTACATGTTTTCACATGCTCACCGGAGATTTGTTGCCCAAACCCCGGGAAGTTTAAACTACTGTCATTGGCCGGCTGGTCTGCTGGAGCTCCTTAAAAGGCGAGCTCCAGCCGGCAGCCCTTACTATTGCAATAAAAAGTGCTGAAACTCACTTGCGCCTCTCGCCTGCTGCTTCTCGCTGATCTAACATAACATATCTTGTATCTTATGTTTTTATTTATTTATTTATTTATAATATTTTATGGTGCTAATCTCCCCTACTCTGGGAGGTTCAAAATGCAGTTTAATGTTCAAAATGCAGTTTAAATTTTTTAAAAACCCAATCAGTGAGTGTCCATGATATGTATAATCTAACTAATATTATCCTGGGGTAAGAAATTCACTTTTCCATCAGCTATTCAAGCTATTCAAGTATATATAAGTAAGTATATTCATAAATAACTAAACTAGGCAAGATAATGTAATTTTGGGAAAAGTAGACTTACATTGATGAAACCCTTCTGAATATTCCATAAAATAATATTGTTAAAAGAGAATATTAATTACATGGAGGAAGAACAGTTTGCCTAGCTAAAGGTTTAGGAGGTTATTTAGTTACTTTCCCAGTTGCACAGACAGTAACTGCCAATTGTTTACCATTCCAATAAGGATAGTGGTTAACTCTAAGTACAATTTTGAGTCTGTAATCTTTAAACATCTTTATAGGAAAGGCCTTTCTTAGGAGACTGTTGTGGAATTTACATTTTTAAAAAAACTAGCTCTAGCAGTCAGCCAAATTATTCGTGTAAAAAAAAAAAAACCACCAAGTGTAAACTCTGCAATCAGTAAATCAAATTAAGGGGTGCTCTTAAATAAACCGATTTAGGAATTGAACTTTATCAAATTCAGTCCCCTTTCCTTGTTATTAAACAAGCTTAGTACTAAATTGTCAGATTACATGTGTCTAACCATTCCTGTTAGTCCACATGGACTGTGCTTAGAATTAAAACGTGGCAAAGTAAAACTATTTGAGTTCAACTAACATCTGGGGAAACAATTTGAACAAGTCCAAACTATGCTGTTTTTGTGTATCTTCAAAAACTGACCATTTTCAAGTGACACAACGATGAAGATTGATTCCTCCCCCCAGACCAGCGTGAATTGGAAGCAGGCATCTGCTGCTTGTTTTAAACCTTCCATGTCATTTCAGGATACTTACAAGCACAACTAAACCGAGGGTCTCCATGACATGGAGGTGTAAGTTTATAACGGCCCTGCTGAATCGGGTCAGCCAAAAGACTATCTAGCCCAGTATTTGGGGCCAAATAATAACTGGCAAGATACGTTCAAAAACCTTAAAAACAGGATTCCCTTCTTCCACTTTGGCTCTTGAGAGTTGGCATTTAAGGTATGCTGCTTCAGGAGGACAGTGCTGTTTAAATTTTTAGAAGTACCCTATGGAAAACCCAATATACACAAAATAAACAGTAACAAATGTAAGTGCGTATGTGGATGCATTTGTCCTCTGGATCAGGGCCCCCTAGGCCACGACTGGTTCTGAACAGGGCTGTGCAAGCAGCAGGCTCTTTGTATCTATTTGCGTAGAGTGATCTCTTTGTACCTATTTGTGCAAATGGCAGGCATGAATGCTGCTTGCACAAATGGAGCTGCACGCACTAGCACAGTGAAATTATTTGAGTTCAACTAACATCTGGGGAAACAATTTGAACAAGTCCAAACTCAGTTTCATTGAGGAGTCGCATCAGAGTTGTGTTTGACCTTGGGGGGAGTCACGCAGCCCTCCCGAGCTCCGTTTTCGCTAGCAGAGGCACTGCAGGGCGGTCCTTCGTTTTTTCCCGGGTGATCCTGCAGCCTAGCGCTAAGCACCCCACAGGCCAAATGTGACCCGCAGGCCTTGGGTCTGACACCCCTGCACTACACAAGTGTCCACTGCTTGCACAAGTGAAGCTATGAGCCCCTGCCTCTTATGCAGCCCACAACATTCCCTTCTCCCCCCCTCCCACCGCCCCACTTCCACTGGTCCAGTGGTGGGATTCAAAAATGTTTACTACAAGTTCTGTGGGCATGGCTTTGTGGGCGTGGCAGGGGGAGGATACTGCAAAATCCCCATTCCCTCCCCACTCTCAAAATTTCCACTACTGGTTCTCCAGAACCTGTCAGAATTGGCTAAATTCCACCTCTGTGCTGGTCCATGGAGCTGGAACAGTTGGAGATTGTTGCTCTGGACTGTTTTTCAAATGCAATTGCAAAAAACGTTTTGCGCTACAGACCTCTAATGTCTGATAGACGCCTGTGAATATGGCGACAAGACTTTTTTCTTTTTTCATTTGTAGATATGTTTTGCAGGCTTTCCAAAACTTGTTCTAGAAGACTGTGTTCCAAAAAACCAAGTTATCTCCACTGCACATGGGAACTACTGTCTAGTGGTTCCCTAGAAACTTTGAGAGAGAAGGTTTGTCTTTTTGGAACAAGTTCTGCTGCTACTGTTGTTTTCTTCATTTCTTTTCAACTGCTTTCCAAGAAGCCAACTTCATAATTCTCTTTCTTTCTTCATTGCTTCCAGTTGCTGCTTTCTTATTTAACTCCACTGTGGTACCCTAGAAGGGGATGCAGTGCGCTGCCTTCTTCCTGACAGCCATTGTTTGCTGTTGTTGGCTTTCGTCTTTCGGTACTTGGCTAGCTTTTTCCTGGTGGGAATTGTTGCTCTCTCTTTATACATGCACTTACATGCATTCTATGTATACACATACATAACACAAAACCTTAGTGTCCCATGAGCAGACCCATACCTTGTTGCATGTTGTAAGGAAAATGAAACCTTCCTTCCTTTATTGCTTCCTGGCTATACAAGACTTCATTTGTCTGCCTTTAAGAATTATGGAAAAATGGAGGTATTTAATTATCAAGAGCTCCAACTTTGAGAAAGGAGAGGGACGTCTTGGAATATTTGAAACTGCAGGACTGGAGTTTCTATATTTTTTCCCCATCAAGCCTCCCTTTAGTGCAATGTTAATGTACACACCTCCTCTAAAAACCCAAACATACAGTCAAAGAACATTGAAAACAATTCACTGAAACTGAAGGGTAGATTTATTTTAACAATGTAATTAAAAAGTTCTTAACACCTCCTCTGGACTCTGTCTGCACCTCCTCCAGGGAGCTATGCTTCACATTTTGGGAAACCCTGCTCTAGGATGATAGGAAGGGTTATAACTTAGAAGTAGGGCTGCAAATATGTGGGCTGCAAAACCCCAGACGATCACCAGATGGCAATAAGATTGAGAGCTCTTTGTGTCTATTTGCTGCCCCCTAGTAGTTAGTTGGATTCTTTTCTTGCCATTCATATTTAGTTAAGTATAGTTCAGATGTCTAACACCAACCAATTCAACACTGATTCTGGACAGATTGGAAATAGATACAGTCCTAAAAGCTTTAACAAAAAAATAAATATAATGGTGAAGGGATCAGACATACCCCCATATAAGCAGATATTACACACCAGTTGGATATCATTTTTATGTATGTATTTATGTTTAGTATGTATTTATAGCCTACCTTTATTATTTTTATAAATAACTCAAGGCGATGATCATACTTAATACTTGTTGCTTCTCCTATTCCCACCACCCAACAACAACTTTGTGAACTGGAGAGAGAGTTACAAGCCCACAGTCACCCAGCCAGCTTTCATGCCTAAGGTGGGACTAGAAATCATGGTCTCCTAATTTCTAGTTGCAGCCTTAACCGGTAGAGCAAACTGACTCTCATATCATGCCTTATCCCAAAATGGTTTTCCAAGATTATTTAAAAGCATGCAGTGTCAGGGCAGTTTGAATCTTGCAGGCCAGGGGGGGGGTAGGGGGGGTGTTATTTCAGATGGTTTCATTGATTCCATCTGCATAATGGATGGGCCAAGAAGCTGGCCTGCTTTATTGGATCTTATGCAGCAAGAAATGATGGGGGAGAAATGGGGGTGTTCAAATAGCCACAAGTGAGGTAACCAAGGAGTCATGAATGAGATGGATTCTAAGTTCAGGAAAACATTCAGATGAGTCTTTCTGGTCACAGCAGCCAACTACTTTTTGAGGAGAAACTGTGAGTCCCAATGACAGTTTTGTATGAGGAAGTATCAGAATCAAGATGGAGAATCTCTATATCAGAAGAAGCATGCATCTGTAGCCATTTGGTCATGTCAGAGATTTTTTTAATACCATATATTTATATTAATCCATTTTCAAACATATATATGTAAAAAATGAAAAATGAAACAAACACAAAAGCAAAATAGATATAGAGATAGATGATAGATGATGATGATAGATAGATAGATGATAGATAGATAGATAGATAGATAGATAGATAGATAGATAGATAGATAGATAGAAGATAGATAGATGATAGATAGATAGATAGATAGATAGATAGATAGATAGATAGATAGATGATAGATAGATGATAGATAGATAGATAGATAGATAGATAGATAGATAGATAGATAGATAGATGATAGATAGATGATAGATAGATAGATAGATATAGATAGATAGATAGATAGATAGATAGATAGATAGATAGATAGATAGATAGATAGATAGATAGATATAGTAGATAGATAGATAGATGATAGATAGATAGATAGATAGATAGATAGATAGATAGATAGATAGATAGATAGATATCCTTTCTGTACACACACACACACACACACACACACACACACACACACATCAAAAGTATTGTCATTGACATCTTGAACTTGAGCATATTCCTTTTCATTGAAAACCAAAAAGCCTCCAGGCATTGAGGCAAGATCTCAACACAAATCCCTTGGTTAACCAGCAATACCAGACCATACATTGATGGATGGCTTCACTAAGTGGTTTCATGGATATGTTACGGTGAAAGTCCGAAATCTGGTGAATGTCGACATTCACCGGTGAATGTCGACATTCACATAGTCGCTTGGTGTATGTCCGAAATATTTGCTTATTTCTGACTTACACCGGCCAATGTCGACATTCACCAAGTACTAATGGTGAATGTTGGACATGTCGGAGATTTATATTTTTTTCTCCGTATTTCGGTGACGTAACGTTTTCGCCTCTCTTTGCGCCTCTCTTTGCGAGAGGAGCTGCAGCTGCTTCTCTCAGCGAAATTTCTTGAACCGAAATCTCATTTATGGGAAGTAACTTTTCTTTACAAATTACGAACTGGTTAGGGTTAGGGTTAGGGTTAGGTGATTGTCGACATACACCGGTGAGGGTCCGAATGTAAAACCCTAACCCTAACCCTAACCCTAACCAGTTCGTAATTTGTAAAAAAAAGTTACTTCCCATAAATGAGATTTCGGTTCAAGAAATTTCGCTGAGAGAAGCAGCTGCAGCTCCTCTCGCAAAGAGAGGCGAAAACGTTACGTCACCGAAATACGGAGAAAAAAATATAAATCTCCGACATGTCCAACATTCACCATTAGTACTTGGTGAATGTCGACATTGGCCGGTGTAAGTCAGAAATAAGCAAATATTTCGGACATACAGCGACTATGTGAATGTCGACATTCACCGGTGAATGCCGACATTCACCAATTTCGGTCTTTCACCGTAACAGATATATAAAACAGGAAGGGTGAGAGACTTGAGTCACCCGACAAACTTCAGGTTGAGTGTCTCTGATTGGAACTGTCTTCAGGGAAAGAGAACCACAGATCGAAAGCCTTATTTGGAAGACCATATTCTTTCCGTGTATTTTAATACTTTTTAACAAGACCCAATCAAACAAAATGAACAAAATGCAGTCTGGCTTCCTCCAACTACTGCAAGCTACAATTCTCATTACCATGAGTCAGCATAGTTCATGATGATGGACGTTGCCCTGAAAAAAAACTGAAAGGTTGAAGAAATCTAGGCTAAAAGGGCCTATTGTCTGACTTACTATAAAGTAATTTCATATAATTATATGTGATCTTAATAAATTCCGAACTTGAAAATAAACAAACTGTTAAAATGCTTTAACAGAAACATTTTTCCGCAAGAATAACAAGTGCCGTATTACATACGAAAATAAGTGCTCTTAATATTATCAAGGTTGTAAAATATGTAAACAAGATGGAATAATCAGGCATTTTAAAAAAAAATCCTTGCTGGTTTGCCAGCTTGCTGGTTTGCCAACATTACGTTAAGCCTATTGTCTAGGAAACACTGCAATATAAATTACTGCTGAATTTACCAACAGAAAGGCAAAGTTTGCTTTTATTCTTCTAGTTCAATTGGGCCTTATTGCAGTATTGCAGTATTGCTAAAGATTTCATCTGTTGTTTGAATGCTACTCTGTGGAAATTGAAGATGTTTCAAAACACAGGTTGCTTTGCTGTGATTCAGCACTCATTTTGAATACTTGTCTTAGCTCAGGTGCTTCAAAGACCACTTTGTATGTTAACATTCTAATAACAATGAGAGGTAAGGGAATCGTTTTCATTTCTAAATACCCGTATGAAAGGGGAAAAAAACCAAGATTCAAGAAAGAAAGAAAAATATATAAGATAATTTCTATTCAAAGCATAATTGGAATTCAGACTAAGATGCAATTCATTCGTTTTGCAGTATACTGCATTTTGCTTTGAATTTTGTAAATGTTTACATTTACAGTCAAAACCAGCAACTGTAAAAATTTTGCTGTGCAGTATAACAACCTGTGAAAACTGAGAAGATGCTATAATTCTTCATCATAGAGGTTTAATGCAATTTATTGAAAACAGTTTTGCTGAGGCGTACTCAGCATTCATAATACATCAAACCCTACAGAAGCAGTTTTCTCTAAAAGTTTAAAATGAATATATTACCCTGCTGATACTGAGAAAAAGTCTTTGGTTATACTCCAGTCAATTAAATTTAAATGTTTTCATCCAAGTATAGAATCACAACCATCCTGTTGAATCTTTGTGAAGTTTGTACAGCGTATCAACTTTTCCCCTGCATTCAGCTATATTCTCTTCATAGCTAAAATCTAATGCCAGTTAAACTTTACCTCCACCTTCAGTAAATCAATTTTTGCAAAGTGTGTGTAAGGGGGAATCAGCTGACATACTGCTTCATGTGTCTAATTCTAAATCCCTATGTAGATCAAATCAAGAAACCAATTCCATTAAAATGCTAAAAGTACCTTAATTAATATTAATTATAGTAATAGAATCTTGCAAGTCTCACTGCCTTATGCTTATGTGAATTAGGGAGTTCTGTCTAAGTTGCTTGTCCATACTTCTTTTTTAGATCTAAGCCATCTTTTAAACCTTTGTCACTTTGGTAATGGACTTGGCCTATCTTTATCAAAATCATCTTCCGTACACAAGAACAAAAAGCCAGAGCAGCCATAGAGTTCAGACTGAAATAAATAAATCTTGCCGTCTCAGTGTCCTCCAACTAGAACTTGGGACATCACCCTGAACTCCTTCTTGTGAAACCATAAAGAAAAAAAAGCACCCTAAACTTTGGAAATGTGCCTATGCTGTTGTGGCCGTCTTTTCGTTTCTCAGCTTGCCATATAGACTATGGGGGGAGAGAAAGGTTGGGATGCTAGTCCTAGATGACAACGAGAAATCATTCAGTGGGAACAGAGGTCATCTCAACAGATGTTTGGCAAAGACCTGAAGGAGTTGCCATGGAGACACCAGAAGACCTAATTGGACAATGTGACCTGGCCGAGGGCGGGGAGGAACAAATTTGTTCTTTAATTAGGCGAAAACTTCAGGAAGTAGCTAGAGTTGGTTTTGTTTCATATGTGCTGAAATGATGTTCTCAATAAAGTTATGCTTAAAGAGATCTGATCATCTCGATTTGCTGGCTTGATTGGATCCATCAGTCAGAACCTTGACACTTGCCTCTTATAGTCTAGGGAGGCTAGCTCAGGCAAAGATGTTTTCAGTGGTAATAAAAAGACTGACCACCAAGTCTGATGTCCACCCCTGTCAGCAGATGCCAGCAGGAAGCAGACTCTAATCGGCCACCAGAACAGCCAAGCAGCTTGTTGGAGTCCCAGCCCAAAATCAACATCACTTTGGAGGGATCTCAAGTAGTGAGGGAATGTGCTGAGGGATCCAGGAAGTGGCTTCTACCAGACCCACAAATCTCAGTATACTGAGCCAAAAGGGAACTGCATTGCACTGAGCTACAATCCTCCTCGCACCATAACAGTCTCCATGTCGGCCTCTGCATTGGTTCTTGCACTGGTTCCTGCTATTCTTGGAGTCCTCTCCCAAGCCAAGAGCTCAGAGAGAACAAATAATTAAATCTAGATGCTCAGGCAATTAATAAAGAGAGGAAACACGCAGCCTGAAATTCATTTTCTGCTCCCCAAGTACACATTTTTCCAGTTATTCCTTCTTGACATATATTATAGTACATCTGAGAAATAAGATTGGGCCTAAGGGTCCAATCCTTCCCCACTATCCTGGTGCAGGTCAGGTGATGTCACTGGGATTCAGCCAGAACCTGAGCTCATATCCAATTATAACTTCTTGATCCAGAGAGAAACTGCTTCAAAGCAAGTGTTCAAATAGCATTTCCTCAGGAAAAGGTAACTTCATTAGCTTCAGCTTTGGGATCTGCAAGCATATGTTCATGGGAAGAGGAAAGACTTTACTTGAGGTCTTTATTCCTGTGCTAAGAGCTTTTTGACAATGATGACTAGAGAATAGGGGGGGGGGGATCCAATACCTTCCAACCTTTCACTGAAGAACAAGCATTTCTCTATCAACTTGGCTCCATGGATGATTTGGTAATAGGCTTCTTAAAATCAAACTTTTCTTCATCCAACGTAATGTTTGGTCTTCTTGTTTCTCTCACATTTAGCTGAATTATGTGCACAGTTTTATTTCTGTTGTCCAGATTCTCAGCAAATGTTCAAAAGAAATGTCTTCTTGCCTGTCTGAATATCCAGTCGTGTGCAATTTCTTTTTGTCATTTTACGCTACACAATCAAAAAACATGATTGAAGTCATGAGGTTCTTTACTCACATGTATTAATGTTAAAACATAATGTGTTCATTTCCAAGCTGGGCAAAACTGAAGGCACTCTTAATATGGGTGGCCATAGGGATATTGCCAAACCTGTTTTCACTATAATTGTAACTCTAATTTTCTGCAAAGTTGGTGAAGAATAATTTTCCATGGGAGAAACTCAATCCTGTAATGTAGTGAATGTTAGATTGTTAGGATGTTAGAATTTCTAAACTGTGATCCAAGATACAGTATGGAAAGGATATTGAGATCATTCGGGTAGCAGGATAGAGGTGAGCAGCAATCCAGGTTAAATAATAAATGTTCCTATTCAGCTTTTAATGGAGGGATTAACAATGAAATACAATTTCTTATTTTATTGGATGATAAGGTGGGTTTTCCTGCTTTCCCAGATCTAAAGCAGAATATTGTCTGATTTGTTTAATAATTTCCTGAATTCTCACCATATTGAAACTGTTTAATCCATCATATATGAAAAATACTGATTTTTTTTAATACCAGCACTGATTAAAAAAATATGGAACTTGAAAGTCTCTAAACTATTATCAATAGCTTCCCAAACTTTTTGCTACAATATAAGTATATTGATTCATAGTCATTTTTAGTCAAGAGTTCATTTTTTTGCAGCACACACAAACAAAAAGCACATGTTTTAATCGTTTTACCAAATAACTTTTCCATATACATGCTGTAGTTATTTGGATCCAGGAAGTATTCAAAAAGCTTGCCCATTTACGTTTATGGCACAATTTCCTATATTTCATTTCTTTTCTTGTGTGCGTATGCTTATTTATAAATGCATTTAGCAGTTTAAAATATTTTTAGTACTTTGGCTAGCATTAAACTTTCAAACCACTTTTCAGCATTCCACATGAGATTTTTCTAGCTTTCTAGCTGACTACTTTAATGGGTCAGCTACCATAAAAGTAGTAGTTTTAATCAAGGAGGGAAGCCACCTGGAATTAAGGAAAAACTTCCTGACAGTGAGGACAATTAACCAGTGGAACAGCTCGCTTTAAGAAGTTGTGGGTACTCCATCACTGGAGGCTTTTAAGAAGAGACTAGACAGCTACCAATCTGAAATGGTATAGGATCTCCTGCTTGAGCAGAGGGTTGGACTAAAAGATCTTCAAAATCCCTTCCAGCTCTATTCTGATTGATTGATTGATTGATTGATTGATTGATTGATTGATTGATTGAAGCTGTTGGATAGGTCCAGACTGTCCTAGATTCAGAATCCCCACTTAGCCATGGGGAGGTGCTTTACATCATCTCAGGATGATTGTTGGAGGAAAAAGTAGGGAGAACCTTATGTTGCTTTTTGAAGGCAGGATTGATTGTAGAGAGAACAATTTAACATCTTAATTGACAAAATGCATGATAGATGTGAAAAGGGGAAGATTTTAGGATGGGAATTAGGAAAGGGGCTGAAACTGACTCAATGCCATGAGGCTGTAGTGATATGGCCAGATGGTGCTTTGTATATTATTCAGCTTACCCAATCAAGTCATAGAAAAGAAGCCTCAAATGATTAGGAATTGGACAAAAAGCTGAAAAGTTACGGGGGACTTTTACTATTTTAAAATTATGACAATGAAATCAGCTATTTACAATTTTGCAAAATGGGACTAATTAGCAAAGCAGCTGCTGTTTATTCTGAGAAAAAGAGTATAGCAATGAATTAAAGAAACCTGGAACAAAAATGCATCCCATGAAAACAAAGTTTACTTTTCTGCCACCTAAAAATAGGATCTCTACTATTTAGATTTTGGGAAAGATTTCCTCATAGCTGGAAGCAATTGCATATTAATTCCTGGCTCCCTGAAATTTAAATTAATTATTTCTTTATATAAAACACACACACACGGACGCACACAAGTGTCAAACCATCAAAATGCACATCCAAAACCTAAAGAACACATGAAGAATTATTTGATTAATGTGTTGCCCATGTTCATATTACTTTTATTGCTCTTTACTCGTGTGTGTGTGTGTGTGTGTGTGTGTGTGTGTGTGTGTACAGAATCCATACCCAATATTGGTCTAATTTGCTAGATTTGTAGCTTGTCCTTGTTTATGAAAAATGATTATCTTTGTCACATATTATGAGTTTGATGAATCAGATGCAAAAACTCCATTGTTAGAGCGTATGATTATGGGAATGTGTTTAAAAATACTCAACTGAAGTCAGAATGATGTATGATCATAGTATTCTATTCCCGGGGAAGGGGGAGGTCGGGAATAAAGGTTATTGTTAAATGGGCTCTAGTCACTTTCTACTAATTGCAAAAAAGGAGTCAGTATTTTTTCCTATAATCGTTACATTTGTTGATATTTTGTTCCAGCTTATTTCAGCACCTATTTATTTATACCTGAAAATTCATATTTGGTGTACGTTTTCATAAGCAAATTTAAAATAGAAATGGATAATTTATCAGTTATGCTTATTCTCATTTTCTCAACTCTAAGTTTCTCCCGGTAAAAATAATATTTTTACACTGATTTTAGCAGGCTTCAGCTTACAAATTAGTTACCTACTAATCCTTTAACACCTATAGTCAATAAAATGTCTGCCTCACTAATTTACTGCTTATTTAAACACATTTTGCATATCCAAATACATTGTTTTACTTATAAGTACGGTATATGATGTGAATATTTCTTATTAACATTGATAATTCATGAATTAACATCTGGTAAAACCATATAGATAATATGCTAAACACAAAAACAGTCCATACCCAGAAGAAGGTCAAAATATAAACTGCAAAAGATTCTCTCCAAGGAGATTAGCTGCAAAGCTTATGTTATAGTTTTCCCTACTTGTAAAGTGTATCAGTACTAGAAGTTTTCTACTGTTTGAATGCATGGTTTTTCAATCAGGGTGGTTAGATCTGTGCAGCTTGGGAATAGTACTTTAGATAGTTCTGTGATTCGCTGCTGCTGCTGCTGCTGCTATTATGATGATGATGATGATGATGATGATGATGATGATGATGATGATGATGATGATGATGATGATGATGATGATGATGATGTAAATCTTTGGTGAGATTCACAACCTTTGGGGCTGGTTGGTAGCTTGACCATCTGATTTTCGGTGACTTTTTCAGGCTTATGTTCCCACCAGTTTGTTGTTTTAATATTATAATTTTTGCACAAATTCCAGTGGATCATTTGTGCTACTGAATTGTGCCGCAATTTATAATCAGTCTGCGCAATTTTTTTACAGCAGCTGAGTATGTGGTCAACAGTTTCATCAACTTCTTTGCAGAGTCTGCATTTGGCATCATCAGAGGATTTTTCGATTTTGGCCTTAATGGCATTTGTTCATTGTTGTTGTTGTTGTTGTTGTTGTTGTTGTTGTTGTTGTTGTTGTTGTTGTTGTTGTTATTATTATTATTATTATTATTATTATTATTATTATTATTATTATTATTATTATTATTATTATTTTAATCTTTGGTGAGATTCACAGCCTTTGGGGCTGGTTGGTAGCTCAACAGCTCAAGTCCTATCCAAGGACCTAGGAACTGTTAAGGTAACGTGGGAGGATATAAGTTGTTCCAAGTAGGGTGGTTTTTTGTAGAGTCAGAATGTTCAAGTCAGGTAATTTTAGAATTTTCAAACAGCGAGGTAGCCCTTTAGGTATTGCTCCAAGGGCTCCAATTACGATTGGGACAACACATGATTTCTTTTTCCACAGTCGCTCAACCTCAATTTGCAAGTCCCTGTATTTTGTGATTTTTTTCTTGCTGTTTATCTTTAATTCGTGCATTACCAGGTATTGCAATGTCAATTAACCATACTTTTTTCTTTTCAATTATTGTTATGTCAGGTGTGTTGTAGGCCAAGTGCCTGTCAGTCTGGATTCTGCAGTTCCACAAGATCTTGACTTTCTCATTCTCTAAAACCTTCTCAACCTGATGGTCCCAGTGGTTTTTGCTGTACTCAAATCCAAACTTTTGGCACAATTTCCAGTGAATAATCTTAGCAACGTGGTCATGGCGTTGTAGGTAGTCAGTTTGTGAAATTTTGCTGCACCCACTGATCAAGTGATCGACTGTCTCATCTTTCTCATTACAGAGGCGACATTTGCTGTTGGTGGTAACATGTTGAATTTTTGCCTTCATGCAGTTTGTGGCTAAGGCTTGTTCTTGAGCTGCCAAAATAAGCCTTCTGTTTCTTTTTTCAGTACTCCTGATCTTAACCAGTTCCAAGTTAGTTTTTGGTCAGCTTTGCCTTCAATACTTTTCAAGTATTGGCCATGCATAGCTTTGCTTTTCCAATTTTCAGCTCGCTTCTCAATTACTTCTTTCTTATATTCAGCTTTTAACTTAGTTGTCGAATTATTATTGTTGTTGTTGTAGTTGTAGTTGTAGTTATAGATATAGTTATAGTTTAGTTATAGTTATAGTTATAGTTATAGTTATAGTTATATATTATTATTTATTATAATAATTATTATTAATAAATTATTATTATTAATAATAATTATTCTCTGCTTTAAGAATGTTCTTCCTGTATTAACTTAGAAAGCTCAAGGATTTGCTGATACAATTCTACAGAGGGATTATTGAGTCTGTCATTTGTGCCTCACTAACAGTCTGTTTTGGCCCAGCAACCAAACAGGACAGGTATAGACTTTAACGGATATTTAGGACTGGGACAAAAACCCCAATTGAACCAGCCTGCCTTCCATTGAGGATCTGGATAGTGCATAAATCAAAAAGAGAGCTGAGAAAATATCTACAGACTCCTCACATCCTGGACATAATCTGTTTCAATATCTCCCTTCAGGATGCCACTATAGGGTATTGCATGCCAAAACAACTAGACACAAAGATAGTATTTTCCTCTGTGCCATCACGCTGCTAAATACATAATTCCCACAGCACTGTCTCATTTCTTACTTTTCTCATCTTGCATACTATCTTATCCTGTTGGTTTCTTATGATTTATCAATTGTTGTTTGTTACTTATGAATAATGATTGTAACAATATTTGTGATCTATGACCTATTATTGGCTGTTTTATTTATTTGCCTATTACTATACTGCAGTGACGTGCGGTGAGGTTTATGGCTGGTGAGGCTGGTGACGTCATCAGCAAGGCGGGGAATGGGACCACGTGTGCTGGAGGCTCAGGCTGCCTCAGCCTCCAGCACACGTGATCCCATTCCCCGCCTTCCTGAGCATGCTCCGCCGGCTCGCGCTCCGCAGTCCTCGAAAGCGACTGGGGAACGACGAGAACCTTCCTGCCTCTGCTGGACTTTGCGCGCTCCTCGCTCCTCGCGGCTGCCTCGCTCGCTCTTTCGTCCGCCTGGACCGCCTCAGCGTTGCTGTGGCTACATCCGTCCGGCCGCGCCTGGGAGCTGCGCAGGGCGGAGGCAGGACGGATGTAGCCACAGCGACGCCGAGGCGGTCCGGGTGGACGAAAGAGTGAGCGAGGCAGCCTGATACTCGGTCGCTCGCCCGCCGGACTGCCTTGGCGCCATTCTGGCTACCTCCGTCCGGGCGCGCCCGGGAGCTGCGGAGGGCGGAGGCATAAATGTTGTCAGTGCTCCCGGATGACGAAAGCACGAAAGCGACTGTCGCTTTCGTGCCTTCGTCATCCGGCAGCGCCGACAACATTTATGCCTCCGCAGCTCCCGGGTGCAGCCGGACAGATGTATATAATATTATAATATTATACATATATATATATAGTATATAATATTATATACTATTATTTCATGAAGAGAGGTGAGGCTCTGCCTCCCCTGACCGCACGTCCCTGCTATACTGTGAGTTTATGCACTGGAGACAAATTCCTTGTGCGTTCAATTATACCGGTACTTGGCCAATAAAAAATTCTACTCTGCTCTGCTCTGCTCTAGTCTAGTCTAGTCTAGTCTAGTCTAGTCTAGTCTAGTCTACTCTGCTGCATAAATGTGCTATAGCAAAGCAGAGCCTCAGCTTATAATCAGTATAAGTTGCTTAAATTCCAACATCTGCAAGCAGGAAATGAAAGGAAATAGATGCAAGAGCACAGTTGCTCAGTTACCACTTTCAGTGTGAATTGTGGCTAGTTGAAGACATCTCTGTGAATGTCTGGAGATGTCAACGACTGTGAAGAATGAAAGGCTGATAACTAGGTCAGTCCTCCAAATCTCTCAGGAAAACAAAACAGAACAGGAGATCACCCATGAGTGCATTGAATGGCAGCTTCCCTGTGAAACAGCATAAAATATGCTTCAGCAGCATCAGGACCTTTAATAAGGCTAAGCCAATCAAACTTACTTTCTCCTAGGTGCTGCTTGGAGTGTCCAAGCATGGGTTAACTTCAGCTTGCTGCCCAAGGACTGAGTTCAAATCTTTGTGTAGCAACACCTCCTGTTCCCTCCAGGAGCTCAGTTTTAAAAACTCAGTTGCCCTAAAAGGATGCAGTTGGAGAGTCTCCAGACCTTGAGCAGCAAATTGAACTCTCCATATAGTTAGTGTAGCCTCCTTTTTCTTATTTTTGTAATTAGCAGTAATTTTAGGTTCCATAGCAATTGTTTGAAATTAAGACTTCGTGGAAGCGCGGGACAGGTGCTCGGAGCGCGGCAGCCTTCCGCGACCACCCCGGTTGAGGCACCACCGGGAGGCTCGTCAGCAGCTGCTGACGGGCTCCGAGAGCAGGTAGGCAGACAGGGACCCCTCAGTTTCGCTGCCGGGCCTTTAATAGTCGATTGGAGGCTCTACTGGGCTCTCCGATCTGCAGGCAGCTCCCCGGTGCGCTCCGTAGCTTGTGGCAGCCATTTTGGAAAGGAAAAAAAGTGGCACGCTTTATTTCCAAGCCGTTTACTTGCCACAGCCTGTTTCCGAAGCAGATCGCCGCTGGGAGGGCCTTAATTTGGGATTTTGCTCTGGGTCGCCAGGCAGGATTTCCCCCCCCCTCACCAGGAAGACCTTCAGGGCGGCCACAAGGAGTTTGGCCTTCTAAGGCCGTTCCTCGCCTCACTAGTGCGCAGTTCTGCATTGCCTGGGACTGTCAGTTTTGGCGCCAAAAGACTGCTGACTGCCTCTGAGTCTGGCAAGGCCCCATTTCCATCAGGGCTTGAACCGGAGTGAAGGGGCCTACTTGCAAGGCCATTACTTGCTGGGACTTTCTTCTAAAGCTCATCTGGGCAAAGAGGTACCATGGCCAACAAGAACATGCCTGAAGTCAGGGATCCAGCTGAGCCCCCCCCCCTGTGAAGGAGGGGAAGTTTTCCCCCTCACCTTCAATTAACGAGGTGCGGATCGCAGCCCTTCCAAGAAGCATATCTCTGAATAAGCGAAAATAAACCCGAGAACATGTTCTAATGAAAACAAACTTTAATATGAAAATAAAAATAAATCTTACTATCTAATTCTTACATTTTGGCAAGAGCAATTGTTGCCCACCTCCTCCGGCAGGCAAAACGGAAGATCAGAAGGAAAGTACAAGAATGTGTGACGTATTATGAAACGTGTTAGGTGACGTATTATGAAACGTGTTAGGAGACATGCGCAGTAAATCATTGTCAGATAAGAAAAACATTTCTACAGTATAACTCAGAATAGAAGCTCAAGTAGGCAAACCAAAATAACGCAGTGACACACACACCCCAGCAAGCGCAGCAGGGCCAACCCTGCTGCAAAGGGAGACAGCGCAAGCTGCCCTGCAAAAGGGAAACAGCCTCAAGCCAAAAAGGTCTCCAAAGCTGCAGAAAAATTGGCAGAAAGGAGACAGAAGGCCCTTGAGAGACAGTTCCAGAAGGCAGCTAGTGCACAGGCTGTGAAAAACAGAGCTCTGCCTGTTCCATCAGTTTCTGCAGATATTCCCTTGGAACAGACCCCGCAGGAAGGTACCCCTGATCTGGCTGAGGAAGGGGATTTTGGTTTCTCCCCCAATCCTTCCAGGGCCTCTCCCAGGTCTCTTGTTTCTTCCTTGGAGGAAGGGGATTTGGAAGAGGCCTGCTCCCTATTGGGCGAGGAGCTTCCTCCAATTGACCATAGGGCTGGGGAGACTATTGGACTGCCCCTGGCTATGCAGGAAGTGGTTGAGCGGGCAATATCACAGGGAATTGCTAGTGGCATCCAACAGCTGGGCTTATCCTTGCCCCTGCTGAACAGAACTAAAGCTAGAGGAGAAAACACTGGGGCTCTCTCTCTGACCTCTGAGCCTTCCCCTCCTGCCTCTTCAGCGGTCAGCGAGGTATCTGAAGGGGAGGAGGCTGGACAGGAGGCCCCTGATCTATCAGAGGATGAGAATCCAACCCCCGATGCTCCCGCCTTCTCTGGCTTATTTAAGCCTTCTATGTTTAAGGCCATCCTGACCAAGGCTAGGGCATCAGCCATCCAGATGGGGCTTCCCGCCCAGTTGGATAAGAATGCAGCTGATTCTAGTGACAAGACCATAATTGGGCCAGGGGATCCAGGCACGGGTCCTGGATCACCCCGCCTCAGGAGTTAGTTCCTGCACCACAGTTGTTCCTGGACATCATCCAGCATCAGTGGCTCCAACCTGGGACAATGGCCAATCCTAGCAGAGTGGACAAAAAGCTCTACTTGGTAGAGGCCGCCATGAAGGAGCTTCTCAAGCTTCCGCAGGTGGATGATCCCATAGTGGCGCTGACATCCACCTCGGCTCTCCCAGCTGACCTTCTGGAAGGGTTGAAGGCGGAAGACAAGAAGGTGGAGAAGGCCTGTCATAAGACCCATATGGCCACCGCATGGGCCATGAAGCCCTCTTCTTCCTCTTCCTACTTCAGCAGGGCAGCTCTATTTTGGCTTTGCAAATTGCTGGCCAACCTCCCTGCTGGGGATACCAGGTCACACCAGGACGTGAATAAAATCATCGCAGCGGTCGAATACTCAGCCGATGCCTCACTTAACGGCACAAAATTTTCCTCACGGGCTATGGCCTCTAATGTGACCACCCGTTGCCTGCTATGGTTAAGACACTGGCAGGCCGACATGAAGGCCAAATGGAAATTGGCCTCTGCTCCATTTAAGGGTGGCAAGCTGTTTGGACTCTGTCCTAATTGAGTCCAAGGACAAATGGAAGATACTCCCAGCGGTTTCTAAGAAACAGGACAGCAAGGGCCGCCCCTATTTTCGTTGGCAGCCCTTTCGGAACAATGACTCCCCCTCCACCTCGGGGAGCTTTTCCAGGCCCTACCCCCAGTCGCAGGACCGCAATCGTTCATTCGTTGTCCCATACCTCGGTTGCCCCACAAGTGACAGATGATGCAGGCAGAGATCCAACACCTTCTGGACATAGCAGCCATAGAACAGGTTCCCAGGGATCAGGAAGGCAGGGGATTCTATTCGATCCTGTTCCTGGTCCCCAAGGCATTGGGGGGGGGGGGGTGAGAGCCATCCTGGACCTCAAAAAGCTAAACCTCTACCTAGCGTACAAGCGCTTCAAGATGCAGTCCCTCCAAACCATCTTGGGCTGCATCAGGCAGGGTGACTTCCTGACTTCTATCGATCTGAAGGAAGCGTACCTGCACGTTCCCATCCAGTACAGGGCTCTACCACTACCAGTACAGGGCTCTACCCTTCAGCCTATCATCGGCTCCCCGGACGTTCACCAAGATCCTGGCTGCCGTCGCCGCACACCTCGGAGCTCGACCGGTGAGGATCGTCTGCTACCTAGACGACATCTTGTTAATGTCGGCGTCCAGACAGAGGGTGTGTCAGGATCTCAAAGTCACCATCCACGTGCTACAACACCACGGTTTCTCCGTCAATATGGAGAAGAGCCACCTGGAGCCTTCCTCCAGGATCCAACACCTGGGCACCGTGATCGACTCCAGAACCTGCAGGGTCTTCCTCACGCAGGAGAGACGGGACAGTATCGCATCCCTCGTACGCCAGGTCAGGAAATGGTCATTCCCATCACATTTGGAAATGTTCATTTTAGCCACTTTATGGATAATAGAGACTTTCAAAGCAGCAACTTTAAATTGACAACCAATGTGTTTTACCTTCTTCTTTAGATTAAAAAAAAATTAAACAGACTAGAGAATTAAAAATAATACACACACACACACACACACACACACACACACTTAAGAAAGTTTTAAATGGCCTGTAAGACTAGAAGGATTTGGAATACCAGTTATTTTTGCTGTAAGATTTGAAAAGCAAGTACGGTATATAATTAAATAATATATACTCAGAAACAACTGAAACAGAATTAAAGCCATATCAGGAACTGAGACTTGAGGAAGTTAACAAATGGACACTAGAGGGAACTGAAGGACCAGGCAGAAAGAGTTAAAATATCTGAGGCCGCTATACTTTTTCTTATCTTAAAAGAGTTTTTTGAGAGCTGGATTGAGATGTGAATATCTAATATCTCAGATAAGATACCATGTCAATAGATAAATGTTTTAGAGGAAGATGAGAAGAAATGCTAAAAAACTTTTACCTGACATAGACCTTATAGAGCTGAAGGCGTGGATGACAGCAACTGGAGATTACCAAAAATACGAAAAGACAAATCGATACACGGATGCAACCCAAAATTCTGGATGATGTGTCTTCATGGGAAGAGAAGGATGTGGATATGGTATAGATGTGACAAGAAATCCTGGGCAATGCCTCTATATGGGACTCTTCGATCGGGGTAAACCATTTGATATTGCCAAATCAGGACTGAAAAGACACAATTTCCAATTCTGTGTAGATTTTATTTATGTACTTATTTTCATTTGAAATATTTATATAGCCGCCCGTCTCCTAACCAACTCTGGGTGGCTCCCAATCAAAAGTTAAAATAACCTCTAAAAACATGTTAAAACTACAAAACCAAACAGATTAAAACATTATATCCAACAAAGACCTGGCACCAAACCAGCCTATGGGAAAAGGAGGTTTCTTTTGTAAATTTAAAAGGAGGTGAAAAATTACTATATTCGCTTATGGTCATCATATGATGAAGGTTAGAAGCCACTTCTTTATTATTGTTTTTGTTGCAATAATAATTTTTTTTAACTTTTTTTCTGCACTTTCTGAACTTTTCTTCTATTTTTCTTTTTTTTATTCTAGCTTAGTTTCTATTAGTTCTTCTACGTTTACAAAAAACTTCAACAAAACTATTATTTTATGAAAGGACATTTTCTGATATTTAGCAGTGACATCCATGTCTCCTAATTATTCTAGAAGTTGTTTTGTCTTTCTTAAGTTTTGCTTGCTTGCAGATCTAATTAGAAAGACAGAGAAAAGTAATCACCGATTTACTTTATTTTTTCTTTTGATTATGACATCATGTCCTAGCAACACCACTTACATGGACTTTACTAACAATGTTGCTTTCATCTCATCCCTAGTCTAGCCCATCTCTAAGCCTAGCTCTAACCTTGTTATTAGTTGCGAAGTCATGTCCGACCCATCGCGACCCCATGAACAATGTTCCTGCAGGCCTTCCTGTCCTCTACCATCCTCTGGATTTAAGCTCATACCTACAGCTTCAGTGACTCCATCCAGCCACCTCATTCTCTGTTGTCCCCTTCTTCTTTTGCCCTCAATCGTTCCCAGCATTAGGCTCTTCTCCAGTGAGTCCTTCCTTCTCATTAGGTGACCAAAGTATTTGAGTTTCATCTTCAGGATCTGGCCTTCTAAAGAGCAATCAGGGTTGATCTCCTCTAGGACTGACTGGTTTGATCACCTTGCAGTCCAAGGAACTCACAGGAGTCTTCTCCAAGCTCTAACCTTAACTAAATAATATAGGCAACATGTGGGGTTGGGTTGTTGTTGTTTTTTGACATTTTGCTGATGTAGACAGTGTTTGAGTAAATAGCTTCAGTACAAGTCAGCTCCAAGTCTATTATTTCCCTACCAATCTTGAGAGCTAGATGAGATTGGCTCATATCCATGTAGCAACAAATGCATTAGCAATGACCGAGGACAAAGAGATACTTAAGGGACATTATAGTTGTTGTTTTTTTAAAGTGTTTATTTGTTTCAACAGCAGAAAACCCATCTGTCATTAAGAGCAACATCTGTAGGGAAATTTTGAGAAGAAAAATGTCATTGAAATGTATATGTTGCCTTTCATATTTGGCTTTAATCACATTTTTCCTGTGGTTTCCTTTCTTTGCCCTGCATCAATTTATTTTTAGCTTTGACCAATCCTTTTATTCTATACATACCTTCTATTTCTTGTATGCAACAAAAAAATGTTTGCAGAATATCCTGAACTTCGAGCCAACCAACCACGTATTATCTTATTTTATGCATAGACCCGACCTATGTAATTAGTTCAGTTTCTGATTCAGCATTGTATGAATCCACAACGTTGGTTTAATTGCATAATAGGGGTAAAAGGTTCATGTAGACATAGCCGACATTTTTTTAAACCACAGATACTACATTGAGCATCCACAGCAGCTGTGATTAAAGGTACTTGGTGATGTCACAACACAACATTTGTACATGCCTCTTACATATTTGTGTTTGATGTCAGTAGCAGTTTGTCCACAAAACACCGAAGTGACATTACCAAAGTGACATTAATGGAAGTCTTTCACTGTCTATACCAGGGATGTCTAACCCAGGGGGCCGGATCCAGCCCATGGGGTGCTTAGATCAGGCCTGTGGGGCCACCCTGGAAATAGTGAAGGACTGGCCTGCAGTGCCTCTGCCAGCAAAAACAGAGTTCAGGAGGGTCCTCTCGAACTCTGTTTTTCCTGGCAAAGGTTTGCAGGAGGCCATCACAGCCGAAAACAAAGCTCTGTTTCCTCTGGCAGAGGGTTGCAGGAGGCCATTGCAGCTGAAAATGGGGAGCCCGTTTTCACTGGCACTCTGGGCCACCAATGGCGCCCCCGACACGAGTGCTGTCGAGCTGGCCAGACCGACCCTGGTCACTCCAACCCCGGCCCTCCGAGGTCAAACACAACCCTTATGTAGCCTTCAATGACATCACGTTTGACACCCCTGGTCTATAAAGAGATAGCCATTAAGCCTTCAAGTACAGTTTCAGTTTCCCTATCCTCCAGTTCCTTCTTGGTGATATGTGGCTTCATCAGGATAGTTTGCTATGGAGGAAACACTCTGCAGCAGCCTCTAAACTAGCTTCTGAGTTGTGATGTGTTTAATTTTGTGTGGAAGTGACAAGATAGGAACTAATATATGATCAATATGGAAATTTAAGAGTATTCTTATTCTAGATCTTTTTCATCCAGATCAAGAACTATGCACTTAAACTAAAAACCAAGCCTGGCTTGAACTAATATATTTGATTATGGCCATTCTTCAGCAAAAGATCTTGAGCAGCAAGAGAAGGAAAATGTAATTTTAACAACAGGTGTTGTGTGAAATGTGAAGCTTATGCATTCTTAATGCATTCTCCCTTAATCTTATTTCCCCACCATTTCCTTCTTTTAGTGGAGGTCATCTTACATTTGACTTAATTTTATTATTTAGAGTTAATATAATTTTGAGAAGTTGTTCTAAAACCATTGCAGTTTTTTTTAAAAAAAAATACTTTGAGATCATTTATTCAATTTAAGCATTTCTTATTTATTTGGCATGGATATATCCACCTTTAAACTTCTGCAACTGTTAGAAGTTTGGGGAAGATTATCTGTGGTTCTTAACCTTCTAAATAAAAAGTTGAAGTTGATGAACTTTACATTTGTCATGAGCTGTGCATTTCCTATTGATTAAATATGTTGTGGACAAAGGTTGAGTTAGAAACATGAATATGAAATATCTCTGTAATTGCAACATCTTGTCTTCCGGTTTCTGGCATGAGCATGCGCGCCAGCCAGCTGATTGGCGTGTGCACATGTGCGGCAATAACCTGAAGACTTGCTGGAAGTTCATTTTCCGGTGCACACATGCCCCCTGGGCAGCTTCTCTTCCTGGTTGCGGCCCAGACAAGCTCACACACATGTGCAAAGCTCTCTTTTCGGCACTTGGTGCTGAAAAGGTTCTCCATCACTGCCCTATACCATTTCCGACAATGGTTGTCCCATCTCTTCTTAAAGACCTCCAGCACCCACAACTTTGGCAGGCAAATTGTTCCACTGATTAATCGTTGCGTCAGAAAATTTCTCCTTAGTTCTAGTTTGGTTCTCCCATTGATTAATTTCCATCCATTGCTTCTTGTCCTGCCTTCAGGTGCTTTGGAGAATGAAATGGGAACCCTTCTATATGTAATCATCTTTTGTCTGGAAATTGTTACGTCTCAATCAGATGAAACTAGGGAGCCTTGCACAAAGTTACATTAAAGTTCATAATGGCTATGCTTTAGACATTTTGTTGTCAAATTTTGTGTATTTGTATGAGAGAGAAACACTGCTGCAGGCTCTGCTATTTGGCAACCTGCTAAATGTTGTTACATTTCTTCCTTCATTTTTTTGCATGTAGTAATTCCCACTGATTTTAATACACTGGACAACGATTGGCTTGTAAATTGTGTACATGTAGATTCCAGTTTAATTAGCTGCAGATGCTGAGAGTTCTGAAAAGGAAAATCTTGGCTCAGTTTTGTCGCTGTTTGCAAGCATCAGCCAATTTTATGAAAAGGAATTTATCTGTGTGGTTTTAGGATTAGAACTTTTTGATCAATTCATGCTGGTAATGACTATAAATATGTGCAGGAGTGCTAATTTTCAGATGCCCAGAATGTACAAATCTGCCTGTTTAGGGTAGAAATCAAATGTTAGAATTTGTTAAAGATAATAAATTTCTAAAAGCAGTAAGCTGGAATAAAAACAGGGTAAATACAGCCATTCTATTTGCAGAATTGCTATTCTTTCATATTGCAACAACAAATAACTTCAACACTCCAAAGCAAAGTTTACAAATGTGTACACACACAAACACACACAACAAACGTGTTCCTAGAATTAATGTGACCAAGGGCTTAATTGTGGCTTCTGTTTTTAATACAGTCTCAACCTTAGAACATATGAAATGCAGATGAAAAAAAGTGCCCCTGAACAGATGCAGACTCCCTTTTCCTCAACTCTGATTAGTTAAAAAAAATGAAGAATGGTTTCCAGATAGACTTAAATAGCAATACCTTAAAAAAGGGGGGGGGGGAGAAATGAGAAACCGGATTCTTCCTTTTAAGATGGGCATTTTCATCCTTCCCCATGGGTTCAGGCTTGGCCCCTGATCAACTCTAAGTGGAAGAAAAATCTCCAACTATTCACAAACACTGGTTTTCATCTTACTACTGAGGTTGTATCAACCTTTCAAAGACCTGTAACCTTTCCACGTGTGAGGCTCCCTTCTGTTGTTGCAAAAGTGTATTTCCAGATTCACCAGACAACCCAATCCCTATCCATTTAGATATTTACCTGAGCTCATGGAAGAGTTTCCTCCCAGGTAAGTACAAGATCGCAATCTAGGTGTTTATAAAATTAGATCTGCTTGCTATAATTCTCAAATACAGCTCGTCTGTCTGGAATCTACACTGTATATCGGACATTAACACAATTGAGCAAGTCCAGAGGTATTTCATGGGAAGAGTACTCCACTCCTCTACTCGCAACAGAGTATCTTATGCCACCAAGCTCGAAACTTTGGGCTTGGACAATCTAGAACTACACCGCCTACAGTCTGACCTAACCGTACTACACAAAATTATCTGCTACAACATCCTACCTGTCGGTGACTACTTCAGCTTCAACCACAATAATACACAAGTGCACAATAGATACATACTCAAGGTAAACCGCTCCAAACTCGATTGCAGAAAATACGACTTCAGCAACAGAGGGATCAACGCCTGGAATGCATTACCTGACTCTACTGTTACATCCTCAAACCCCCATAACTTTAACCTTAAACTGCCTACTGTTGACCTCACCCCATTCCTAAGAGGGGCGTGCATAAGCGCACCAGCATGCCTACTGTACCCATTTATTTGTACCCATTTCCTGTGTTCTTATTCGTGTTTATTCTTATTCCTGTTACCTTGTACATGAGTGGCAAACTAAATAAATTGAATAAATAATATTGCTCCATGTGCATATATCATGAAACAGACTTGACCACATAAAGACTTCTCTTCAAAACAGTTGTTTGTCTTATATTCTGTCCCAAGACTGTTCCATATATGTTCTTCAGTAGACTCAGCCACTGTAAAATTTGTTTTAAAAAGTTATCCCCACAATTCAGTAACTGATTAGGATTTAAATAGCAATTAAATTTTGGAACTGTATTCAGGTATGTTAATACATAGTGAGAAAAACTATAGATCTCTTCATCTACCACATTGCTTCTCTGTGCCAATCCCCCCCCTTTAAAAAAAAAACACAATCTTCAATCCTGCTAGCAAACTGAACTGATACAGGCCAATTTTCCTGTCAAATTATCTTTAGCTGCAAATATAATACCATACCTCAGGAAATTAGATCACAAAGGAAATAAAACCCAGCAGCAGGCACAGAACTGGTGATTACATGGAAGAAAGATCTGGGAGGGAGAAGAGGGGGATAGGTGGGGGGATTTCCCCAAAGAAAGCAGTGGTGTATCACTTCAGGATTGTTGCCAATAAAACCACCACAGCATAGCTATGAAGTTACCAATAATCAAGCTCAATTGGTAGTAAATTTATTTCCCATCTTTATTATTTTGATAAATAACTCAAGAGAGGTATCATACCTAGTACTCCTCCCTCCTCCTATTTCCCCACAACAATTCTGTGAAGTAAGTTGGGCTGAGAAAGCCCTAAGTCACCCAGCCAACTTTCATGGCTAAGGGAGAACTAGACCTCATGGTCTCCTGGTTTTTAGCCTGGTGCCTTACCCAGTTGACCAAACTGGCTCTACTACTACAAAGCAACTTTGAAAATCTCTTTTATAATTATAGACACCAATAAACAAAGTATTAAATCTATATATTAAAAAATGTTTGTGTGTGTGTGTTCCAGCCTAACTCTGAAACACCTCGAGCAATTTCAACTAAACTTGGTACACAGATTACTTACTTGTCTGGAAACAAATACTGTGGGGGTAAGACATCCCTAACATCCCTCAGGGTGTGTGTTCTGTTAAGATACAGCCTGTTGTGCCTTAAAATAGCTTCTACTGTACTGCCATAAAATGGCTTCCAGTGGAGTTGTCATGGTAAGTGGAGTTGTCATGGTAACGGCTTCACAGTGCACACAAATACACACAGGACGCACAAGGGGGCTCCTTCTGGTAAGGGGGAAAATCAAACATTATAAATTAACGGTCCTGACATTTTCCCCCTATGCATATTTATGCATACCAGGCAACGCTAGTTCAGCTAATTTTAAAATAAAAACAAAGAAGGACGTTTTCAATTAGAGTACTCTCATCCTCAATCATGCCCCAGTGAAATGGCAAGACCTACATTCTTATTATCCTATCACAGAATTAGATAGGTGGAAGGGGGTTCACCAAGTCCACCCCCTCTCCTCTTTCCTTGCAGAAAGCCAAAGTGTATAGCAGGAGTGTTCAACCTTGGCAATTTTAAGACTTGTTTACTTAAACTCCAAGAATTCCTCAGCTAGCAGGCCACTATTGGACACGTTGAGTGTCCAGGATAGATGACTCTACAACCTTTGTTTCAATCCCTCCTCTGAGAAGGGAAGTTGTGTCAAAAAAATTAAAGATGGTCATAATAGCACTTTGCAATACTATTTAGACGTATATACTGCTTCACACTGCTTTACTGCCCTCTCTAATCGGTTTACAGAATCAGCATATTGCCTCCAACAATCTGGGTCCTCCTTTATAGACCTGGGAAGGATGAAAGCCTGAGTCAGCCTTGAGCCTGGTGAGAACTGAACTCCTGGCCGTGCTGCAATGCTCCATTCTAACCATTGCACCACCACAGCTCTTGCACGGTGGTGGCACCTGATCCTGTGATTGAAGCCTCATCCTTTGATACATGTGTTGTATTCCATTAAAAAAAAGGGTAGTGCTTCTACCAGGATAGTGGCTGCCATCTTGACTTTTTTGACCTCTTCTAAAAGGGAGAGCAACACCTGTCTGGGAAATTGGTTGCACCGTCCATTGGCTCTCCAGAATCTGCCTATTTTTCGGCCACCCTGATAAGGAGTAAGATCATCCCTTTGAATTGGAGCTAACCTCAGTTCCCCAGCCCTTAAAAGCCTGCATGGGTGCGTCCATGCGGGCAGGTGGGGAGACCCTTTACAAGCCCAAACAAAGTGACACTGTACGCTTTTGGCCAAGTTTCCAGCGGCTGGTTGAGCCGATCTGCCACGGTTTGGCCAACCCCGGATGCCTGCAAAAAAAAAAAAAAAGCACAGAAGCTTATCAACAGGGGTTGACAGTGATTTTTTTTAACTACCCTCCTGCTTCTAACGACTCGCGTCCCCATAGACAGACGTTCTATATTGACCTGCATGAAGACTCCTTCTGAGCGGAATAACGCGAAGGCAAAAAAAGGGGGGGGGAGAAAGAGAGAGAGGGAAAGAGAGAGAAAGGAATAAAGGAAAGAAAGAAAGAACAGAAAGAACAGAAAGAAAGAAGAAAGAGAGAAAGAAAAGAAGAAAGAAAGAAAGAAAGCAACAGCTCCCTCGCAACTTCTACACCACCGCTGCTCCCTTTGGGCGAAACAAACGATCCGATCCTCCCAGGTTTCGCAGCCGAGCTCGCTCATCTCCTACTAAACACCCCCAGCCCCCACCGCACTCCACCCCGGTCCCTTTCTTCCTCCGCCCTCCCGTTATCCTTCGCCGGGACCCCCTTTCCCTTTTGTTATTCGGCATGTCTGATTAGCCGAGGCCTGATTGGCTGGCTGCCTGTTCGGAAAATAGATTCCGTGCAGATCGACTCCCCCCCCCCCCTCCTTCCACCTCTCCCGCTCGCCCAGTTCCAGGCAGGAAACGTTTGAGCGAGCGGGACTGATGGAAGCTTGATCGGCAGCGGCTGAAGCGTTAAGAGCTCCCGCTTTGCCTGCCGCCGAGCCTTGACAAGCAGCGCGCCGCGGAGTCTTTCGGGCGGCCGCGGCGATTCGCCTCCTTTTCCCAGCGCGCCTGCCCGCCTTGAGATCCAAGCATGGACTATTGCCGCCGGGCAACCGCCAGCGCTCTTCTCCTGGCTTCCTTGCTTCTGGTAAAAGGCGCTTATTCCAACTCTTTGCATCCTGCTTAGAGAAGGAGTCTCCAACACTTTTTGGGGGGGGGGGCGCTGCGGGGGGGGGGTGAGAGGGGAAGCGGGGCTGCCACCTTTGGAAACGCTTTCTTGGAAAGTTGCCCCGAGGTCGCGTTGAGAGGTGCCAGCTAAACACCGGTCTTTAAAATAATAATAATAATACTACTAGGCGTCGGTGGACTGCCCTTGGGCGTTGCTGGCAGGCTTTCGCGAACGCGCGTTGCGGAGAGCGACTTCTGGAGTGCCGTTTATAAAAGCACAAAGTTTCTCTGAAACCAGCAGTATTGGTTTAGAGACTTTTAGACTTAGACGTAACTTCATTGTCATTTTAAATGTACGCTAAGCAGCCTACATTGCAATGACATTTCGGTGGTTGACCTGGACAAGAGATTGGGAGGGGGGGGGTTGATTTAATTCTTCTCCTTTTCCCCCCTCCCCTTCTTCTGTCTGTCTTCCAACTATTTCTCCCGCACTGCCTTAGGAAGGAAAGCAGGTCTCCCCCCCCCTCTCTTCCCCTGCTAGATGGTCAGTGCCCGTTGTTGGATTCGCTTCCAGCGAAACGCAATTTTTTCGCTGGAAGTTCTCTCTCGGACGTAAGGGTGCGCTACTTTAGCAGAAGAGAAATCTGGGTTTCAGTGACTTTTCTTTCTTCTAATGGTACCTCCGTCTGCTCTTGGAAATGAATGGGCCCATTGGTGGGATTCAAATAATTTAACAACTGGTTCTCTGGCCTAATGATTTCTTCCAACAACCAGTTCACCAAACTACTCAGAAAGTTAACAAGCAGCTCTCCCGAAGGGGTGTGAACTGGCTGAATCCCACCACTAATATGTGTCCCTGGGAATAATCTTGTGAGGGACCAATTGTCATTATTTCCAACCTCCAATGCAGCCACCCCACCAGGTGTTTGAAGATCATTTCCAATGCAAACAAATGTGGTTCATGTGTTGTGTGGAGGCAGCGGTGAAACAATATATTTCGTATTTGCAATTTCATAATGGCTGAGAGGAGGGGAAAGAAGCAAAGACCTACCGTATGCTTTTGGAGCAAATGCTGAAGGGAAAAAAAATCATGTGCAGATGCGAATTAAGCAAACCATTCCATAGCAAGCTTCCTGAGTTTGTTTCGTAGTTATGGAGGGTCGTACTTTCTTAGTGACGGCACTATCACATATAATTTCAGTTGGCTCCAGTCATTTGGATTCTTGAATTCGCTTCACTGGAATTTCTCTTGAATTGAATCTATAGAATTGGGCTACTGTTCAGAAATTCCCTGCCCTAATCTTATTAAATGTCCTGAACTGCAGCTCCCATCATTCACAACCAGTGTGGTCAATATTACCTCTAGATGAAGAAAAATGCTGTTTAACGTACAATATCTGGAGGGTGGCTGGTTATGGAAGGCTGTTCTACTTTCAGCCAATGTCCACTACTATAATTAGCTTCACTTCTATCACCATTACTGGCCCTGCCCTTGCACACAGGAGAAGGTTTAAGGTGCATAGAATGAGCTTTTAGTACAAGAACTCCAGGGGTCCGCTTTCTTGGTGTGAAGAATGTTTTCATTCCTGCAACCTCGGCAGTAATTGGGTTATGTCTAACAAGGAGTTGTGTTGTTCTTCCAACTCTTTTTTTTTTCTGTTGAGGAGAGAACCAGCCTAGAACTAAAGAGACGTTTCCTCACGGTTAGAACAATTGATTACTTGCCTTCAGAAGTTGTGGGTACTTCATCACTTGAGATTTTTAAGAAGGACAAACATTTGTCTAAAACAGTATACGGTTTCCTGCTTGAGCAGAGGGTTGGACTAGAAGACCTCCAAGGTCCCTTCCAACCCTGTTATTCTGTTCAATTTATGTAGTACTACCTGATTACCCAGGATTGCCCGAATATTTATTTATAGGGGGGAAATTTGCAGACCAAATGTAATTTCTAATGTTGGATTTTCCCCCTTACCAGAGGGAGCCCCCTTGTGGAGTACTTTGAAGCTGTTACCGTGGCAACTCCACTGCGCTGTACAGTAGAAGCCAGTATATCACAACAGGCTGTATCTTAACAGAACACACACCCCAAGGAGCGTTAGGGGTGTCTTACCCCCACAGTATTTTTTTCCAGAGAGTAAGTCATCTGTGTACCAAGTTTGTTTGAAATTGCTCAAGGCATTCTAAAGTTATGCCAGAACACACACACACACACACACACACACACACACACAAACACACACCACCGTTTTTATATACAGATTGTATATCCTTTAATGGTTACATATATCTTATATTTATTGCTCACAAGTTGAGTATGGTTTCCCAAAATCCTTGATGCTTTTTTTACGTCACATCCCTCTCCCCAATTCATGAGAAGATGCTGTTTTGATGGGAGAGAATATTTATAGCCCAGGATTGAACTGTGGGATCCTTGGTGCTTTCTGAACTTGGTTGTTTTCTTGCAGATGTTTCATTGTCAAACTAGGTAATATCATGAGGAGCACTGATGTTACTTAGTTTGGTAATGAAACATCTGTAAGAAAACCATGAAGCTTAAAGAGCACCAAGGACCCCATAGATATTTTATTATATTTGGAATATATTTGGACTGCCAATTTTAATCCAGCAAGAACACAAGTTTTAAAGTATAATATGGGTGAATGAATGAAAGGTATTAACCCTACCCATAACTTGTGATCTAGCAGATAAACTGCTGACAGACTGTTTGTGGGAGATGCTGCTGTTCAGAAAAGGTTTAGCATTTCTTAATTGCATCTCAAAAATGGACACCTAGCCCAGTTCTTGCTTTATATTAATTGGAAGGGTGCCCTGTCCCTTTTCTTTTTTTAAGGACAAACTGGAGTAACTGGCATGATTTAACTACATAAAAACAAGTCTTGGTAGTCTTCTCCACTGTTCAGCAAAATAAAAGCATTCATCTTTATTGCCAAATGTTATGCACTGAATGCTAATGTCATCATAATTTATACCAAGTAGTAAAGTACTTTAAAAAATGTACTAGAACTTTAAAGCAGGAATTTTCAATTTTTTTCAGGGCGGGGAATCTATTTTTTTTTAAATATTCCCAGAATCTCTTATCAAGGAAAAAAGTTCTTAACAATAAAAATTGGCTGTATTCTAATAAACTTTTTTTTAGCTATTAGGATTCCATGGAATGCAGTTTTTAAAACGCTCCTCTAAAAAATTGCATGTTTCTTTGATATAAAAGGAGATTAATAAATGGGGGCAAAATTAAGAGGTTAATTGGTTAGTGGATATTTTGTGTGTATGTGGCAAATGTTTCTTTCTGCTTGTTATTGTAAAATCAGGTATGTGTTTAAGAAATATGTAGTGAAAACCTCTAGCTGAGTAGAGAATAAATTATACAGATCTGCAGATCTCTAGCTTTCCCATTTAAAATAATCTCAAAGTCAGTGCAGTATTAAGTTATATACAAAAAGTGTAGGCATCTTATTTCTCTTTTGGTCAATGTATAGCTGTGTCTTCAAAGGTTGCTATTCCTTTAAAGGTGTGGCTTTACAGGAAGCTAAGATAAGCTACTTATGTGCAAAGAAAAAAGTGAAAGTGATTTTCGCCTGTGTCTTATCATTCTAAGATATCCTTCTCCAATTTAATGCCCTCCAGAAGTGTGATTTCAACTGCTGTAGCTTCTAGCCCCGTGTTGGCTAACCTTTTCAGCACCGAGTGTCGAAACCGGAGAAGCTGCCTGGTACACATGTGTGCGCCAGAAGATGAGTTTCCGGTGCACACCTGCACACCAGCCAACTGGTCTTTGTGCGTGCATGCATGCCAGAAGCCAGAAGACCAGGTGGCCATTGTGCATGCCCATGCTGGAACCCAGAAGATCATCTTCCCGGCATGCGCACATGTGCTGGGCAGCTGCTCTTGCAGCTGTGTGGCGCACCAGAAACTGGAAGAGCAACAGGTGATGGATCGTGTGCCCAGAGAGATGGCTCTACTTGCCACTTCCGGCACTCATGCCATAGGTTCGCCATCACGGTTCTAGCCTATTATTGATGTTTGGCATGACCGTCATTGGAAAGACTTCTTTAACATGGCATATCAAGTAGAAATGGGAAAAATAGAATTGAGCTCCTTTTTATTCTCCCAAAATTCCCCCTGAGATAACATTGGTCCGAATTACTGGGAGACGTTAAATATGGAAAGATGGAGCCAAACTAACACGCTCAAAAATTGGTGCCCAGTTCCAGGCCTCCAGAATAAAGGTGGTATTCTACCCGTTTGGACCAGTTTGCCCGAAAAGGTAGTGGAAATCGCGGGTGGCTCTCCTCACCCGCCCCGGCTCTATGGCATCCCATTTAGGCCCTTTTTCCACCAAAAGTGCATGCGTGGAAGCTGTGTGCATGCACGGAGGTGGCGCGTGCAAATGCTCACATTTGTGAACCGGTAGGGAAGGTAAGTGAGTATCACCCCTGCTCCAGAACCTACCAGAGAAGAAAGATGGCTACCAATGTTCTTGATTCAGAGTCTCTTCATTTCTTGCCAGATCTGATTCCTCCCCGACAATTTACCTCAGTGAAATGTTTGCCATTGAATTTGCTTAGAATAAAATGTGGCCAGGATTTACAATCAACTGTTCCTGCGAGAATCAGGAAAGTGTTTCAACTTCTTTTGATTCCCGCTACTGTACTAGAATTGCTGAGTGGGTGAGTCAGCCTACACCCTGCAGAGAGGAACCAGCTTTGGATCATGTACAGGTTATATGGCTGGCTTCCCAGGATGAGCCTAGGGTGTGTCTCAAAGGAAAGGACTTTAGTTTTTCCTTTCCGTGTTCCTGCTCACGTACTGTGCCTTAGGTGCTACGATTGGGAGCCTGGGAAGATGCTCCGTGAGTCAGTTCACGGAGACTGAAGGACAAAGAATTGAATTATTCTAGCAATCTACGGAAAACTACTACTCAGGGCAGCATGACTTTTCTGTCCTGTAGCCTATGAACTAGGAACTTATGACCTTGCAGATGTTGCTAAAATCAATCCCCTTTCCCACTGGCCAAAGTGGCTACAGCTGCTGGGATCTTAGTTCATCAATTTTTGAAGGCTTATTTTCCTATTCTGGAAGTGTGTGTGCGTGTGTGTGTGTGTGTAGTAGAGAGTGGAGGGAAATATCTTTTCCATTTCAGCATTGCTTATCAATCTTTTTTATAGCCTTTAGGAATAAAACACAAATCCATTAAGACAGGGTCAAGTATGTACTAAGCTGTTAAACTCATTGTTTGACTTGACCCCATCACTGTCTCCCAGCCTAAGCTGCTTACGTACATGGCCATAAGCTCCTTGAAGAAAAGATAGGATGAAGAGAAATAAACAGACATTTCAGAGCTTTTTGCAGAAGCTCTGATTCATTCTAGATAATCATTCCAGCCCTACAGTTCTCCAAAACTTCCACAGTTCTTATCTATGTGCATCCATACATATTTTTAGATGTACAGAGGGAGAATTATTTCAGTTGGGATCCCTATATGTCATTTATAGATGTGCCCTGGGACCAGCCAGTTTGCAAAAGAGAACCATATTTTAAATGGTGAGATGCTAAAATCATTTTGTACATATGCAGTAAGACTACTTTTCCCCCAAAGGATTCACTCAAGGAGTTACAACCCATCACAGTTTCTTCCATCAGAAGGGAGGAGTATGTTGTTTGTGTTCATTATACATCGTGGTCGTAATCTTAGGATTACCTGTACTATAGTGACACTTTTAATATAGCAATAGCAATAGCACTTAGACTTATATACCACTTCATAGTGTTTTACACCCCTCTCTAAGTGGTTTACAGAGTCAGCATATTGCTCCCAACAATCTGGGTCCTCATTTTACAGACTTTGGAAGGATGGAAGGCTGAGTCAACCTTGAGCCTGTAGAGATGCCAAACTGATCAGCAGAAGTAGCCTGCAGTACTGCACTCTAACCGCTGTGCCACCATGGCTCTTAATATGCCTTCTAACCATCCAAATGTGCACCCCTCTGTCAAGATATGCAATCTATTGAACTGGCTTATAGATAACCCATGTTTCCAACTCTTAGGGCGCCTCTATGACAAGGATGTCAAACTCGATTTCATTGAGGGCCGCATCAGGGTTGTGTTTGACCTCAGGGGGGGGAGCGTGGCCAGGAGGCGTGGTGGTTATGCTTTTAGTTTGTTTTGCTATCCCTCTACTAGCGCAAATAGAGCTTGGGGGCATGCGCTGTCCCCACAACGGCTTCCTGCAGACCTCTGCCAGCGAAAACAGAGCATGTGGCCCCCTCGAGCTCCGTTTTCGGTGGCAGAGGCACCGCAGGTTGGTCCTTCACTCTTTCCAGGGCAGCCCCATAGGCCAGATCTAAGCACCCCGTGGGCCAGATTCGCCCCGCGGGCCTTGAGTTTGACACCCCTGCTTTGTGCAGTATCTTGCTGTTTTTCTTCCTCAGTTTCTCCAAAACAGTTTGAAAGGGACCATGTGATCATCTTCACACCTGAGAACCCTGAGAAAAGATAGGGAACTGTATAAAGTAATTCTGACTCCAATGCAAACATTGTTATTCAGTCAATGCCCTGTGCCTTGAGAGAAGGCAAGTTGTGGAGCTCACAAAAAAGCTCTCACCGCACTCCAGCCAGAAAGAGAGCAAAAATATATTTCTGGGCTTCCAAGGACATGTCATATATTTGGCTATTTCCCATCCATTCAAAACCGGATTGTTGCATATAAATTCCCATTGAATGCAGAGATTGGGATGTGACACTGAATATTAGCAGCCAGGTGTGCTTTCCAGATCCTTACAGTCTTGGATGAACTGGCCAAACGTACAGCTGCAACTAGGTTTGTAGGCAAAAGTTCAATTTTCGTTATTTATAAAAGGAAGGAAAATCAAGAGAGACAGTTTTTAGAGGAATTGTTAAACTAACTAGCAACTGACTCCGAGGATTAAGATCTTGTTTGCTGATGAAGGCTGCCTATAAAATGGAAGAATAAAGCATTTTAGAAAGAATTGTGAAGCTTAACTGAAAGTAACTAAGAAGGATGGAGGTTTAGGTTGGCCGTGAAATCTACCACATCTCCAAGTTGAGGCAGTGGGAGATTGGAGAAAGCAAGAGTCTCACAAATGAGAAGGCAGACTGCCCCCAGATGCTACCAGACTCATGTGTCTCCTACTTAAAAAGGACTATTTGTGAGCCAGAAGTAAGCTGGCCCCATGGGAGAACATGGAGCTCTTTCAGAGTGTCGTAGTATTTCAAGCATTAGTTGTTAGTGTGACTTCAGTAGTTTCCGGGAAGCTTCAGTTATATTTATAAAGAAATGACATTCCAAAAGAAATGTATTCTAGGTGTTGGTTCAGAACAGAAAGATGTACTAAGTTACTTGCATGTAGTTAACTCTTTACTAAGTCCTGCCATGTCGTTAAATTCCAATTAGGCAGTAGATGTAGGTGTAGTAGTGGGCTGCTGCATGGTCATGCGGGTTCGGGCGAACCCTTAGCTTGTCCCACCCACTCATCCTTGTGCTAAGTCAGCAATGGCGAACCTATGGCACGCGTGCCACAGGTGGCACACAGAGACATTCCTGAGGGTACGCGAGATGTTGCTCGGTCAGCTCCAGCACGCATGCGTGCGCTGGCCAGCTGATTTTCGGCCTTGATTTTTGACCATTTTTGTCAAACGGCCAACCGAAAAACGGCCCAATGGGCAACCTGGAAGTCTGTTTCCGAACTTCCAGTTGGTGTGTTGGGCTGTTTTTCACCTTCCGGAGGCTTCAGGAGGCAGAAATGGGCTGTTTCTGGCCTCCGGAGGACCTCCGGGGAGCAGAGGAGGCTGTTTTCACCCTCCCCAGGCTCCTAAAAACCTTTTGGAGCCTGGGGAGGGCAAAAAACAGACCTACCGGGCCCACCAGAAGTTGGAAAACGGACTGTTTCCAGCCTCCGGGGGGTCGAAGGAGGCCGTTTTTGCCCTACCCAGGCTCCAAGAAAGCCATGCACGGGGCAGCAGGGGAGGTGATGTGAGTATGCATAGGAGGCATGAACGCAGGGGGGCATTAAATTATGGGGGTGGGCATGCAGGCGCGTGCACACACATGGTTCTGGCACCCAAGGTGAAAAAGGTTCACCATCACTGTGCTAAGCTATCCATTTATAACTAACTTTCTGGCTCTTTCCCTCTGCCCTCGCTGCCCAGCTGCGTTTCATGCCACACCTGCTTTACTCACCGGAGCTGCCTGAGTTGATTACCTGCTTCTTTGAAGCTCCGTTTCACTCCCAAAGGGGCACGTGCAAGCAAAGCTAGTGCTCATACGCCCGCTCGCTCACAACCAGCGAATCGCTTGTGAACGTAAGTGCAGCCCACCTCTCGGTGTATGGGCTTTAGTTGTTCCCCGTCACATACTTTTGAATTGGAGCAGGTCTGAGATCTGTCATGATCCGTCATTCACTGACTTGTTCCCTTTGTAAGATTGATTGGGACCTAAAGGCTAAGAACAGACCTTAATCATAAACTAAGTCATAACCCCAGAGCCAGTTTTGTGAAGTGGTCAAGATGCTAGTTTAGATGGAAAATATGGTATTAATATTGTACGATAGGTAGGAATTGAATATGTGTATGTACTGATAGTAATTCTATAATGAAAGGGATTAATGGGTAGGCAATTTGACGGACTACACATTCTTATGTAACAGATATAAACTGTTATTGCTGTAAGATTTTAAAAAAAACTCTATGGAAATGACTATGCCAGAAATGGCGTACTGCGTCTGTTTTTAATGTTTATCTAATAAAAACCTTTAAAATTAAAAAAAAGATGCTAGTTTAGAAACTGTTAAGTTTTACATTAGGCACAAAAACTGGCTGTGTGACTCTGGACCAGTTAGTCTCTTTCAGCCCAGCCCACACAAAGTCATTCTTGTGGTGAAAAATAGGAAGAGGAAGGAGCATTATGTGTGTTTGCCACTTTGAGTTACTTATATAGTAACAAAGGCAGAATTTTTTTTTTTTAAAGGTCAATATTACTTGGCTTTGCAAAGGTCAACCAAGTTGACAAGAATGTCAACTCCACTGGATGGGCAGGATATAACTTACAAGAGACAGGCTAACAAGTGTAAACAAGGGGGTTGGGCCACCGGACTCTGTAGATATCCATGTCTTTATTGCGGAAGTCGCACATCTAACCAACATTGACTGATTTTGGAGAAAGCTAAGCAAATTCAAACTAGATGGGAAACCACGAGGAACGAAAGCTTAGACTGGAAGGTCGAAAGAATAGTCCTGGAAGAACACCCACTGTGTTGAGATGACGACATAGGAGCTCCAATCAGGAGCTGAGTTAGTTTCAAAGAAGCCTTCAGGTCTACTTTGATCTTATAGTGGTAAAATGCTACTACTCAGTTCTTTACTGTGGGAAGTGGAGTTCAGCTTTTGTATTTCACATTGTATCATTGTAACCAAGTGGTGAGATTCAATTTTTTTTACTACCGGTTCTGTGGGCGTGGCTTGGTGGGCGTGGCTTGGTGGGCGTGGCAGGGGGAGGATACTGCAAATTCTCCATTCCCATCCCACTCTGGGGCCAGCCAGAGCTGGCATTTGCTGGTTCTCCAAACTACTCAAAATTTCCGCTACCGGTTCTCCAGAACCTGTCAGAATCTGCTGGATTTCACCCCTGATTGTAACCACATGTACAATGGGAAAGAGGGAGTTTGAGAAGTAATGATGACACTGCCATTTTTAACCTGCTTAAAACTGCTATTCCTTGTCCGGATGAGTTGAACCTGACCCTAAGCGGTGGGTTAAAAAACAACCATAAAAGAATTAGTAGACTATGGCAGATTCAGTTGAATTACTGGAGAACTATAATAGTGTTGATCCATTGCCGGATAAGGAGGCATTAGAAGAAAGAGGACCATGGGAAACAGCAGGATGAGTCCTTGCCAAGGTCAGCTGCCCCTTTACTGGTCTTCCCTAAGGCACAGGATTGGAGCAGGGAAGGAAACAAGGGGTTCAATATGCAGCATGAGAACAGGAAGTATTTCTGGGATGCTTTGAGTTTAGCTACTTGGTAGGTGAATTATCAATCGCCTTTTTGTGCACATGAACAAAGTCTCCGTTTGGAAACACGTTGGCATTGTTCATTACATTGTAATGTACATAGAGTACGCGTTAAATATATTGTAAAAATAGAATCTTACTTTGGAACCCTAAAAGAATGAAAGATTAATAAATTAAACAAACTGTACAATGATTTGTTACATTTGAATTAATAGATTGTTTCCTCAAGGATAACCAGAAGAAGTATTCATAGATCCTATATGGAATTTTTAAAAAAAAAACGGTCCAGGGAAACCATGGTGTATCTTCCCACCAGCAGTGAGATTCAATTACCTTCCCTACCGGTTCGCAAATGTGAGCACATGTGCCGCATCTGCGCATGTGCACCGCCGTCTGCTCATGCACAGTGCTTGAGCATTATGTCAGGGAGAGTGGGAAGAGCCTCCTGCAGCTGCCGCTACCGGTTCATCCAAGCCAGAGAAAACCAGCTGAATACCACCTCTGGTTCCCACTCATTCCTGAAGCACGTTGTTGGATTTTGGACTGATCATATTCTATCAGGGCCAAATATGAGTCGCGTTATTCTCATAACTTGCCGTAATTTAAGGAATAATCAGCGCAGAAACTGAGCTGAATTGGAACTGAAATTAGGAGAGAAGGGGCTTTATCCAGGGGTGGGCTGCTGGGGGTTTGCACAGGTTCCAGCAGGGCCGGATTTAGATGAAAAGAGGCCTTAGGCTATTCCACTTATGGGGCCCTTTCACCTCCCATTTTTAAGTTTGTAAATTACATGAGAGATAATAAAACACATCATTACTGTGATATATATCAATATATTAAATGAAACATGTTGTAATTGGTACTAACCTTTATAAAAAATGTGGCACAGATAATAAATAAAAATAAAAGGCCCCTCTTGATCTTGAGGCCCTAGGCAGAAGCCTAGTTAGCCTATAGGAAAATCCGGCCCTGGGTTCCAGCCATCCTCTAGCTAGGATTCTGCCCAGTTCAGCAAACCTCCAAACGCCACCCCTTGGCTGGCGCCCCCACCCCACCCTGCTCCTCCCAGGAGTCTCCCTCGGCCCGTTCATCAGTTTCTGAATGCTTATCATCATTCCAGGTAAGTGCAGGGCCCACACACAGGCTCAGGGAGGCGTGGGAAATGGGCCTACCGGAGGGTCCAGAAATCCAGAAATGGGCCTGTTTCTGGCCTCTGGAGGGCCTCTGGAGCCCAGGAGAAGCAGTTTTTGCCCTCCCGGAGGCTCAAAGAAAGAAAAACGGCCACCTACCGCCATAGTGCAGGAGGTCAACTAGGCCACGGTCACCCAACAATGGGGCAGTGAACCCGTTGCCGCAATGGCTTTATCCTCCACCATAGCACAGACACATAGAGCTCTGCCTATGTTTCTCATATACGAATACCAAGTATGCCTGATCTAGATTGGGATTGCAGAAGGAAGAAGATCTTTTCCTCTATCACTTTTCCAAATGCAAATAATGTCCATTTTTTAAAAGAAAAAAATGTAGACAAATGTACACAAAGACAAACCATATTGTTAAACCCTGCTCTTCCAAAGAAGAAGTAGGCTTCTCTCAATTTGTGGATCTACCCTTCTCATGTGCAGGAATACGCTTTAACCAATCCGCCAAAATGACTTCCTCATTTGTGCATAAATATTTCCGTGTCAGAAAGGGGACCCTTGGTAACTCTTCTCCCAGTTAAACCATACTAATATCCAAATAGATGGGCGAAATAGAACAGTTCTCCCATTAATCAACACATCAAACAGTAGTTCAGCATCATTGATCCGGATTTCAAAAGGCTTCTGGAAAACTGCAGTTGAGATACCTGCCCCTTTCTCAGCAATTATCAGCCTTACAAGATAGACCAGACAAAGATGCCAATGCCAAGTAGCGAATTCTATTGTAACAACTATTGGTTAATTTGCTAAGGGTTTTGTTATCCGACCTTCATTGCTTTTATAAGTAACTCAAAGCAGCGAACATATAAAATACTCCTTCCTCCTCCTATAATTGAAATCTGCCATCATGTCTCCTTTTAGCTTTCTTTTATTTGGGCTAAACGAACCCAATTCTTCTAATCACACTTCACAGATTTAGTTTCGAAGTCTTTCACCGTCTTTATCGTTCTTCTCTGCATACGGTATTTTTTCCCTTCAATATTTTTCCCCTACCCTCAATTTATATGTGAATCTGGTTGACTATAATAACACCTCCCATTCACATTATCGAGGGCTGTCCTTTCTCTCCTGCCCCCCATGTTGCAGCTGTCAAGAGTAACCATTTGCACAGTAGACCGAACCTTCAATTCTTTGTTTTGCAGCTGTATGTAGGAAAGTGTATTCTGCATTCTTCTTTTGTGCAAGTATGTCTGTCATGCTAAAGCTACCCATCTGTTTCTACGGTTAAAGCTGTGCGAAGGAAAGGGTTTTCCAATGCTGACTCCAAAAATGTGCATCCCCCCCCCCCCCGCCCATGGCTACTCATTTTGCATATGCAACTGGCATTTGGGTATGCCAGCTGAGTTAGTGTACATTCTTTGAGTCTCTTTACCCACATAGCTCTATCGTTTCACTTAGGTACCTCATTTCTGTATAGAGCAATGACTTCAGACTCTGATGTCAAATTCTCACTGCAAAATCAGAGCACAAGATCAAAGCTAATGTGCCAGCAGTCAAAAGAGTCCCCTATTTGGATAGCATCACATTTTGATGACGGCATTTAGGAAAGTGGCTAAGATGGACTTGTGTTTTTTTTTCCTCCCCTGCGGAGGTTTTGATATCTAAGATGCCATTGCATTGTGTATGCCAAAATATTTTGATTCTGTATTGTGGTTTGTTTTTAAATTTTATTTATATATTATTTTGCCTCCTCAACTCCTGGTGACTACCTCGACCAATACCTGCAATTTACTTGATCAGATTGCTGGAAGTGGTTTTCAGGGTAGATGCAGTAGCCCTAATTAAGCCCATTAATATTTTGCAAACCATCCTGCCTCTAATTTTATTGTTTTCTTATACCAAACAAATATGTGTGTGTTGTTTTGTTTTGATTTTTCTTCATATGTTTATTATTTATCCTAGAAAAATACTGGAAACAAAAAGCAATTTGTTTCCAGGCTGCCTGTTAAGTATTTCAATATCCATTTCTGCCTTTTTTTCCATAAGAGAAAGCAATCTTACTAAATGTTTTGGTCCATAAAAAGGTGGAGGTAAAGGTTTTTCGTTTCCAGTCATATCCAGGGTGGTGCTCCATTTCTCCATTTCTCCATTTCTTAGCTGAGGGAGCCAGAGTTATCCGAAGATATTTTTGTGGTCATGTGCCCAGCATGACTAAATGCCACATGGAACATTGTCACATGCTTTTGAACTGCTGAGTGGGCAGGAGCTGGGAAATCCACTGGTTGATTTCATATTGATACTAAGGTATAATGTGATTTGTTTAGTTTTGGCATGGCAAACTATTGTCTGCTCCAAGCCATTATGCTCTTTTTAAAAAAATGAGGGGTTAGTGTATTGTGAGGACCCTGCTGTCATGACTTATTCAACAAGTGATGATTGCAACAGTTTGTAAAGCCAACACTGAATTCAGTGAGACTTTCTACGCAGTACATAAAAATGCAGCCCTAGATATAATTCAGTGTCTTGGCATTTGGGAGGTTTCTTTCCTATTGCCAAGATGAAGTTGTCTTGACTTCATGTAATGGTATGTTCGTCCATCGTGTTCAAAGGACCTTGACATCTAACAGGTTGTGGGCTGCCCACAATGTGTCCGCAAGTGGCTGGTAAGGCCTATATGGGCACGAAATGTTCTGCCACATATCGGGCAGACATGTGTGGGCACCATTGTTGCAGCATTTGCAGCTCTGGCTTTGCGGAGTGCCCGCTTCTCTTGTGCTATGGTTGTTCTTCTGTCCTCAGATGTCTGGCAGTCTTGGTAGATCAGCTTGCGCCATGTTGAACTATTTTGTTCCAGGGTTTCCCAGGAGGTGGTGTTGATATCCAGGGACTTGAAGGAGGCCTTCAATGTTTCTTTGTATCGCTTCCTTTGTCCCCTGTGTGCTTTCCTTAAGACGGCTCACCATAGAGGAGCTGTTTAGAGACGTGATGGTCTGGCACAGTGATGGCTAACCTTTTGCCACCGTGTGCCAAAAGCGGGGGGAGCATGGGGGGCCATGTGTGTGTGTGCCCCCCGTAGCCCCTCCGGAGGCTAGAAACAGCCTGTTTTCTGACTTCTGGTTTGCATGCTTCCCGGAAGCCTTTGGAGGGCGAAAAACGGCCCTTCAGGCAACCTGGAAGTTTGCTCCGGAGGGCAACAAATGGCCAAAAATGAAGGCCGAAATCAGCTGGCTGGAGCTGAGAGGGCAATGCCACACATGCTCTAAGAAATGGCTCCGTGTGCCACCTGTGGCACGCATGCCATAGGTTTGCCATCATGGGTATGGCATCTTTGCAACATGGCCTGTCCAGCGTGTCTAGACTTTCATCATCAGCGTGTGAACTGATGGCAGGCCTGCTCTGGAGAGGATTTCTGTGTCTGGCACCTTGTCCTGCCACCGGATCATTAGAATTCTACGGAGGCAGGTCATGTGGAAGTGGTTCAATTGCCTAGCAGGCCTCCTGTATACAGACATCAGTAGCTCTGTGCCATGAATAACATCTATCAGTCTAGCGCTGCAACTTTATAGCGCTGCATTTGCCATCTGTTTGTTATGTGATCATGTAAAGGAGAATTCTCAAGAGAGAGATGGACTTAGAAAAAGGGTTGAATCTTATTGCTATTCAACGTCAGAAGCAAATCTCTTTTATTTATTATTCGTTTATTAATAAACTATTATGCCACCCATCTCACCGAGGTGATTCTAGGAGGCTTGGAGTCATATAAAGTCTTTTCACAAGCTTCAGATTGAATATATGTTGCCATATTTCTGTGGATATTGTTTTTAGCATGGTATTGTATGGTTTTTATTTTGGTAATCCTGTAAAGAAATAAGCTTGCAGCTTCTCATTGTAATCGTTGCTTTCCTTTTTCTCTTTGATGTGCAATTTCAGTGTCCCTAAATGTACCAAGAAGCATTCTTAATGGATATTTATTCAATCTTGTTATAAATTGTTAAGCTCAATGCCAGATGCAAATTGTGGACGTCATAAAACTGTCATATCTATTGCCTGCTAGGCACTGCTATTTATCTATTTGTTTCCTTTGAAAAGGAACAATGACCTTGCCTTAGCTGTATTTCCCAGTTTGGATTCATGGGGAATTGTCTATTATTTCTGGCTGTTCATTCAGGATTCTAATGAATTTGATTTTGCTAACTAAAATGACCCCCAGGTGTTACAACTTGATGCATTTTATGCTTTCATGTTAATAGCCTTTAAACTGGGAGGGGGGAATCAATTTGAAGGGAGTATGTGAGAAATTTGAGCATATTGTGGCACTGTGTATATTGTTATTTCAGTGACAATGTAAATACTATTTTATTTACTAGCAGCAATAAATGATAGGCAGTTGCAGCCAGTAGAAAAAGTTGCTGGGATATATGAGTTTAATTGCAGGAGAAGCAGAGATTATATATATATATATATCTTCTGAGGTTTTCGCGGGTGTTTGTATGTACGTCTTTGGTTGTTCGGGTTTTCTCCTGCATAGAGGAAAAAGATGCCTAGTTTGTTGTTAGCCAGGTAAATTGAATACTGTATATTATTCACCATATTAACATGGTTTTTAAGCAAGTAGTTGTGATATGCCCTCTTTTGTTAAATCTAGCTATATGGAATAATATTAAAAGTGTCAAGAAAAGGTTAAGAGCTGTAGTGGCATAATGGTTAGAATTCAGTACTGCAGGCTACCTCTGCTGACTGCCGGCTACCTGTAATTTGGCAGTTCAAATCTCACCTGGCTCAAGGTTGACTCAGCCTTCCATCTTTCCAAGGTCGGTAAAATGAGAACCCAGATTGTCGGGAGCAATATGCTGACTCTGTAAACTGCTTAGAGAGGGCTGTAAAGCACTGTGAAGCAGTATATAAGTCTAAGCGCTATTGCTATTAACTGCATATCAGAAAACTAAAGTACAATATAAGGATAGGACAGATTTCAAGCAATGTGGAAAAGCTATCGTCACAGCTGTACTGCTTGAGCAGGGAAGGAGTTCTTATGAGTGATGCTTTGAATTTAATGAAATATAGTATCGGTAGTTTCCCATTCTTGCCTTTTCATGAATATTGAATATCAAAATACCCAGGTAAATCAAAAAATGGAGAATAGAACTGGAGTAGTTTGACTCATTATTTTACCATTGCTGGCTTATTAATAAGAAATTATGAGTGTGAGAGATAGTTTGATCATGTGGTTAAGGTACTGGACCAGGAGTGGAGAGATTAGAATTCTAGCTTTCTTTCAGGCAGGAAAGCCAGCAGGATGGCTTTGGAGTGCAGTCACAATCTCTCAACCCTAGGAAGAAGCAGTTGCAAGCCACTTCTGAAAATCTTGCCAAGAAAACAGCATCAGATCCATTAAGTTGCCTGGAATTAAGGCTGAATTGAAAACACTCAAAAATAAGAGAACTAATATATGTGCATGTATGTAATGGGGTAAGCAGCAAAACAAATCATGACTTGCTGAGTTATCAATAATACCTTATTTTGAGCCATTTAGAAATTCCATATTCAGTTTTAACTATTGATTTTTGATATCATACATGTTCTTCAATAAGCAGATGGAGTGGCCTAATACTCATGCTTTTAAGTGAAGTCCTTAATTTGTTATGGTCTAAACCAGGGGTTTTAGCAACTTTTAGCAACTTTGTGGACTTTAACTGCCAGAATATCCCAGCCAGAATGGCTGTCGGAGGAATTCTGGGAATTGAAGTCCCAAAGTCTTAAAGTTGCCAAGGTTTCCTAGACTAGACGATCCCTAGTCTACACAGTCAAAAACTTTAGTACAATCAAGAAAGCAAAAATAAACAGATTTAGAGACTAGCTTGCTTTTTTCATTATCCATTTGATATTAAACATACGTTCTTGGGTTCCTCTGCATTTTCTGAATCCAATCTGTGTCCTTGACTGTTCTTGTTCCATGTAAGTCTGCATAACAAAAACTTGAGAATTCTCTTATAGCGTATGAGATAGATTCAGTAGTTTTCAAATACATGATCAGGGAATAAACTTTAGAATATGGCTTTTAAAAAGGCATGTCAATTCTATTGCCATGTTTGCATGGTGTTTCATTTGCTATAGATAGGTTGGCATTTCTTAGTTACCTGCCTTAGCTGTTTCATGTAGAAAGAAAAGTCAAGAAAAGTTCTTGTTCCAACAAGAGTTTTGAGACAGTGATTCAGGGCTCTAGCACAGTGTTTCTCAATCTTGGTGACTTTAAGTCCTGTGGACCACAGGACTTAAAGTCACCAAGGTTGAGAAACACTGCTCTAGCACCAAGCAGTTTACCTATATGTTGTCCACTTTGCAAAGAGTATTTTCATTGGCTAGATTTGCCATCTATTGGTATGGAGGGAGAGATCTAATAATGTTCCATAGACCTTTAATCTTACCTGATTACATCAGTTTCATCATTTTGTTGTATTCCTCAATGCACCAAACCTAGCATTCCTGTTCAATGATGCCCTTGAGGGAGATAGACAATAGATTGGAGTGGAGTGGAATGGAATGGAATAGAATAGAATAGAATTAGTTGGATGATGATTATTTTTTTCTGCTAATCATCTGTGAACAAAAATAACAAGAAGGGTTGCCATATTTTATTCAGTGGCAATTGCCATAAGGGGGATATGGATTAAATTTTGAAAGCGTCAACATGGAAATGTACTCTGACCCCTAGTTATAGATTACCATGCGTTTTAGTAACTCTTTGATGTGTTTTATGATGTTACTATCTTTTGTCGAAAGTTGTACTGATTTTTGGTCTTCACTCCAGATATGAATTCACATTGTGAAGACCTGCTTTTCACAGTAACTATCCTGGCAGAATTTGTATGTTGCTTCTTGAAGTCTTTTTACGTTTTCTCTCCTAACATGTTTTTACTACTTTAAATCTTGAAAAGTGTTAATTCAGCAATAAACAAAAACAGGCAGTGAAAAAGGGATTGGACAGGTTGGCTGTTTATACATATGAGAATGGTGCTCAGTAAACAAATACATTCTCCTCTAATCTTTTAAATGGCCTTTAAGGCATTGGTAGTTGTTTCAACAGAGGAGAGAAAATCACTTTACCCTTAACATTTAAACATGGCCTGAATTGAATTATGTTTATTCGACTTGTTCAAAGAAAACTTAGAGCCTATTCCAGATGCAGATCATATGTTTCTTAGAGAACAATTATAATGAATTTGGGAGTAGAAAGAACTGGCACGTGGCTTTATCCTGGATGGGTGTGAAATTTTATTTCCAGAACGTTGGATACTTTGTTATAATCAAGTTGCTCTTAGGCTTGGCGTTTGGGATAAGGTAAAAACTGTAGATGTATCTGATTTAGCTGCTGGGGTATCAAACCAGAGGTGGGTTCCTATCGGTTCAGACCGGTTCAGCCGAGTAGGTAGTAACTCAGCCTTCCACGCCCTCAAACCAATTCTATCTTGTTTTTTGCTTCTGCGCACATGCAGAAGCATTTTTTCAGTACTGTGCGTGCGTGCATAGCATGCATCAAGCATGCGCGCAATGTGTCCCTGAGCGAACCGGAAGTGGCAACAGCTGGAACCCATCCCTGTGTCAAACTCAAGCCCTATGGGCCACATTTGGCCCACGGGTCCTTAGATCTGGCCTGCAGGGCCACCCTGGAAACAGCAAAGGACTGGCCTGCAGTGCTTCTGTCAGCGAAAACAGTTCGGGAGGGCCACATGCAGCCCTCCCAAGCTCCGTTTTCTTTGGCAGAGGATTGCAAAAGGCCGTCGTGGCCAAAAATGGAGCTCACGAGCCTGTTTTTTCTGGAACAGCATTCCAGCAACCACAGGCGCCCTCAACATGAGGTCAAGCTGTCCACGCCCATCCCGCCCCCCCCCCAAGGTCAAACACAACCCTGATGTGGCCCTCAATGGAATTGAGTTTGACACCCTGACTTAAGAGTATTGTAGGACCTTACCTGATTTGAAGATGTCCTTATCATAAGCCGGACAACCCCCATCACACACTTTCTCTTCCACATGTACACACATACACACAATTTGCAGATTTAAAGAATGATGACGAAATGTGCCAGTTGCCGAAGTCTGAAATACTAGCATCCAACTCTCGAATCAAACATGCATGGTGATAAAAATGCCTCTGCTTGGGTGATCTTGTTCAGTTGTTGGCGCCGGCTAAAGTCAAAATTTGATCTGTTATCTGGCTTTCTTTTAATTATTGCCTTTATCCTACCGATTATGGGATTGATTCAAAATTAAGTCATGTGGCGTTTTAATAAAGATAAGAGAGAATTTAATTCAGTGTGTCTAATGAGCATAACAATATGTGCATTGGATCTGATACGTTTGGGTAGCATGGATTAATTCATTCTTTAGGGGGTTTTCACCCTGACTCTTGGATCAAAGCCAAACAATGCAATGTTGCATGTTACAGTGGTTAAACTGAGATCCTGTTATCCATTTAAATTAGAAACGGGTCTTTAGAAATGCTTTGGCAGGGGGAGGGAAAGCTCCTACATCTGTTTCAGATGCATTTTTGACCTCCGTAGAATCCATTGGCCACAGTAGCTCTTCCGAGTAGATTGATTGTACCCTTAAAGCAAACTTGTTTCACAGAGCTCTATCAATTGAGGAGGGATGGTGTAGTATACTAAGTTAACTGCTCGTATGGGAAACCTTTATTTTCGCTCCTCTTCGTGCTCAGAACAGCAAAGTTTTTAAAAACTTCTTTGCTGAGCCGTAACAGCCTTGTACTGTTTAATTTAATCTGCCCACAGTATTTCCTTCTGATGTACCATGTGGTTTACTACGGCATGATTTGCAAGCCATTTATTCCTCTCTTACAGTGCTGCGCATTTAAAAACGAAAATGTAGGAAATTGGAAAACCGTGCATTTCCATCGATGGAAAACGTGTGGGGTTGCAGGGATGAAAAGTTAGCACACCATTAGAGAGTGGTTTCATATAAGCAAACCATGCCAACTGTAAATTTCCATCCACTGTAAAGTGGATGGAAAGTGGAGTAGAAAACAGCAGAAGGCATCAGAAGAGTTCCTCTCTTGAGAGGAGATGGGCGCTTAAAGTATATGAAATATAAATAAATAAATAAAATGTTCAAAATACAGATTACATGCAGGGATACACATATAGAGATTATGCCTCCATCTTTCCTTCAGAATAATTCTATTTAAAAGAAACATAAATGACTAAGTGGAAGCTATACATCATATACCACTCCATTCTGTTCTTCAAAGCTTGGTGAAATTGTACAGCTATCCAAGGGTTTGCAGCTGCTGAAGAATCTCTGTGTATGTATGTATGTATGTATGTATGTATGTATGTATGTATGTATGTGAGAGAAAGAGAGAGAGAGAGAGAGAGAGAGAGAGAGAGAGAGAGAGAGAGAGAGAGGAGACCATGTATTTTTGAAATTTTCTGTTTTTTTTTTTAAATTTTAAGTTGAAAATAATAAGTTGTCTTTTTAAAAAAATTCTTTGTATCATTTTGTGAATTTGAATCCAACATTTTCTGGCTTTTTTACAAGTATGCCGGGCATGATAAAATGACTCATCCCATTTCCAACATAAAGTTTATTTATGTTGCCTATCTTGCCTAGAAGTGACTCAACTCTTCTGGGGCTGTTTTCTAATTGAGGTCTGAAGTACATTTAATAATTTATAGATAATTTTTCTGGAGTCTTATACCAATGGTACATCATCTTATAAAAATTCTCTTTTAAGTTATAACACAATATAAGTTTCAGTCCTTTAACTACATATTTTCTCACTGTGCCATCAATATGTGTTATGTCCAAAATTCTTAGCTTATGTTATTATACAGTCTTTCATTTGTTCTTCTGTTTCAAATTTCAATAAAATGTATATATTTTAACCACTACATAGTCATCATTTGTACATTGTACAACTTTGAATTTTATCTCCTGCTGCTTAATTCCAGATGTCCTATTATCTTTCTTAAATCTTTCTCTTAATTGTACATAGGAAAAACCATTGAAAATTAAATCCCCCTGCAACCAGTTGTTCTTTTGATTTTTTCTTATATTTCCCCTACTCTTATTCTAACAACTCTTGATAAATTAACCATTTATCTTTATCTGTTGTTTCGTTTCCATAAAATGCTTCTTGAGGTCCATAAAGGTATTTTGGGGCACAGTCTGGTTTTTTAAATCTATTTTGTCAATATGACACTTCCAATAATAGACCACTACTTCAGTAAGTGGGTTTATATGTAGATTGTTTTGGTTCACTTCTTGCAATGATTATTGAAAATAATGCAAGATAAATGTTTAGCAGCATTACTTCATATACACCTATCAATTTCCCTTATTTCCAATATTCAGTTAGTAGAGAACGATTAGATAAAGTCGACATGCTCCTTAATTTCTGAATCACCTGTTTGGATAGCAATATCAGTTTACATCCAGCTGTAATTTAATGGCAGATCAGTAGCTGGTATGAGGAAAGTAAGACCTACAGGCAGGTAAAATTTCAAAGAAGAATCCAAAATGGAGGATTAGAGGTATGTAAAACTTTATATGGGAGATGGGTGGCATAAAAAAAGTTAATAAATATATAAAAACTAGCTGATAACCTGGCGTTTCCCGAATATTTATTTATAGGGGGAAAATGTCCGGCCAAACGTATTTTCTAATGTTGGATTTTCCTCTTTACCAGAGGGAGGTGAAGCAGTTACCATGGCAACTCCACTGTGCTGTACAGTAGAAGCCAATTTACAGCAGTACAGCAGAAGCCATTTTAAGGCACAACAGGCTGTATCTTAACAGAACACACACCCTGAGGGGTGTTAGGGTGTCTTACCCTCACAGTATTTTTTTTCCAAAGAGTAAGTCAGCTGTGTACCAAGTTGGGTTAAAATTGCTCGAGGTGTTCCACAGTTATGCTGGAAGGAACACACACACACACACACACACACACACACACACACTTTTATATATGTAGATGAAATAAAACATGTAGAATTCAAAACATCCCTTTTGAGTTTGAAAAGTTGTTTCAGATTTGAAATGGGTTGCTTAGACCTTATTCCAATGCTCAACACAATGCTGGGTAGAAACTTCTGTTTTGAATCTGTATCAGGTGTTTCAAGTTTGGAACAGGAATGTTTTGATTTGGAACCATTTGCAGAACACCTGTTTCAAACTCTATAAACACAGTTCTTCAAACTTCAAATGTTGAATGCAAAAAACCATTGTGCGCATTACTATTTATTTTCAACATCCTGCATTCTTCATGTAACATGCCATGTAAATCCTCCTTGGGTGATTTTGGGGGGAAAAAATCCAATAACTTTCCCCTCGGCCTCATGCCCGTTGAAGCAGCATAAGAATATTCATGTATGCTGGAAACAAAATGCTATCTGCGCAAAAAAAAATGGCTCTTTAAACCTTTGATGTATCATCACTATATCAGGCCAGTGAGCTTGCTAACCAAAGACAAACAACAGCTTCTTCCTCAACAGCCGTTGGCAGGTTCTCGGATATATTTTATGGTTCCAAAAATCCAAATGGATGGAGCAGGGATAGAAAACCATACTTCAAAAAGTGCTTAGGCTTATTCATGACTAGATACGGTGTGGTTGTTGCTATTTTCCACTTCAAAAAAATCTTATAGGATGGTTTTCATGGGGAAAAAATGAGATGGAAGGAGCAGTGGGATTCACTTAGGTTTATTACCAATCCACAACTATGAGCATGCATGAGAGTATGCTCGTGTTGCATGCGCACACCTGCACATGTGCGTGGCCTTCCACGTATGCACTTTGTTCACACATGCATATGCGTGGCATTGAAAACGAGGCTACATAGGACGTTTTGGAGCCAGGGTGGATGGGCGAGCCCACTCACAGTTTGGCGCTACCAGTTCAGGCGAACCGGTCTGAACTGGCTGAATACCACCTCTGGAGGGAAGGCAGAGGTGGGTGCCTACCGGTTGGGACCGATTTGGCTGAACTGGTAGTGGTTTTCTCACCTGGGTCGCCGGAACCGGCAGCAACCCAGGCCTGCCACGCCTCCGACCGGTTCTCTGTTCGGGGCGGCATGTTTCCCCCCCTTTTTTTTAAAGGTTCTGCGCATGCAACTATTTTGGGGCAACTGCACACACGCACGGAGCGAAATTGCGTGCACACCGAACCGGCAGTGATGCCGGCATCAACCCACCCCTGATGGAAGGCTATATATGTTGCTTTAAACCAGGGCTGTCAAACTTGCGGCCTGCGGGCCGGATGCATCATGCGCTGGCCACGCTCACGCCTGGTTTAGCAAAGGGGGGGGAAGTCACGCTATGTCACGTGACACTGCCGTGACGATGCGAGTCTGACGCCCCTGCTTTAAACTCCTGAAGAATAAATAATTTTCAAATATAAATGTATAGCTGCTGACTTTCCTGAGAAGCCTGACTGTATATTAAATCTGTTTTTAAGCTAAATGTGTACTGGGTCCACCTAACCTGAGGGATCTTTGTAAACAAGCCTACAACAACTGTGGGCTGGCAGGCTGCATCTCACTGTAGTTTGAAGATGATGCCATCAGCTCAGAACAAATAGTGGATGGCTGTTTTTGAGCCAGACAAGCCATTCATCATGTTCACCTATGGGAAAATGTCATTCTGCTGGATCACACAGGTGTTTGTAACTAAATGTCGTTAGATTTTAAAAGGGGGCAAAAAAGCAGTAGCCTATATTTTTGCATTCCCTTAGCTTGACTAATAAATAAACTTTTGATTCCTTCATTCGTGTTACCAACAACTGTCAACCCTAATGTTAATGACTCTCAACAGCTACATTGGTGGGTCTTATGTGATAAAGGACATTAAAGAGAGTGGGCCCCAGGCACGGTGCCCAGTTGTTGGTAGATGTTGAAGGTTTGGATCTGGCTCCCTGATAAGTTCAAAGGCTTTCCTGAACAGATTATACAAAACCGTTCATGGTGCCAGTCTGCAGACCCCCTTTCCCCCCACTTTTCTCTGCCCCACCTTCTCTCGCTTGTGAATAACTACATTCAACACCGAAGTCTTTGGCCAAACTTCATGCATTTTGAGAACAAGTTTTCTTAACTCAATAGTCGCAATTTGTATGTCACAGTTTTGCTTAAAGCCCTGGTGTAAGTACATGGAGAACCCTGGAATTACCAAATCAGTCGCTGGCTATTGTGCCTGGTACTGTCCGCTTTCAGAAGAAGCAATTCCGATGTTTCCTCTCGGTCATCTTTGTCCTTTCTTTACCTGTGATCCTCACCGCTTGTCGCTCAATGCATTTTGTAGACATGCTTCTGTTTCTTATTTATGTGTTTACGTCTATTTTTTAAAGATTACAGCCGAAAAGGGGGTTTCTCCCCCTTTTTGGAAGAGTTTTAGCAAAATAGTTCAAATCAGATCCCATGAACTAATGTTTAGAAGGGGGGGGGAAGGTGCTTAGCTGGAGTAGAGGAAATCTTTTCACAGCAGTCAAGATTATTTTAGTACAGTTGCTGGCCTAGTGCCCAACACCGACCTCTGAAATGCAAGACACGGTGCCTGGCATTTGCATCTCTGAGCTTCCAAACCCCCTTTTATTTTTCCTGGTTAAATAAAACATACACAAACAAACGTTTGCTTGTTTAATGGCTCTTTTCCACAGTTACCCCGATGCGTTTAGTTTCTGCCCTTGAGGAAGCAGAAAAGTAGGCTGACAAAAGTCACTGCCATAGCTGTGCTCGATTTTGCATCTCATTCAGGTATCGCATTTCCAGGAAGTACAGGTTAGGGTCAGGGATGGCAATTGGGATCGGAATGTCCATTGCTAAACAACACAATCATAAGGTGTTATGCAGTGGTGGGCTTCAAATTTTTTTAGAACCTCTTCAATAGGTGTGGCCTGCTTTGTAGGAGTGGCTTGTCAGCCATGTGACCAGATGGGAGTGGCTTGCCAGCCATGTGGCCAAGTGGGAGTGGCTTGCTGGTCATATCCCTCTTGCAGCATGCCCTGATGTGAAAAACGCCAAGATCGGTGCGCTTGGGGCTACCTCGACGTCCAGGGAGGCTAAACCAAGCCACGCGCTTCCTGGGACACCGAGAACCTTTGCGCTCTTCTCTGCGCTCTCCTCGGCTCCTCGCGACTGCAATAGACATCCAGAAGTGGCAGGGGCTGTCGGGCTGGAAACCCCTTAGCCCCAAAAGCCACTGCGCCAGCAAAGAGCTTACTTACCTCCTCGGCAGGCAGCAATAGAGAGCCGAGGGCTCTCTATAGGGCTCTTAGAGGCGATGTGCGGACAGGCAGGGGGAGCAAGCGAATGAGCGGCGCCTGGACGGGCAGAGGTGAGTGAGCGAGCGGGCTAGTTCCACTGGTGGAACTGGTTCTAAACAGCACGGTAGATTTGTGGAACCTCTTCTACCGAACCGGTTGTGATGTCATGGGACTATATCAATTGATGCAAGTTGCTGCCATTAAGCAAATCAACGCAGGTGATTTCATGAAGCGAGGATGGCCTGCGGTTGCCATTTGTGACTTCCTGCTGGCTTCTCCATTTACTTTGTTTGTAGGAAGCTAAGAAAGTCACAGATGATGATCGTGTGACCATAATGAATGTCAGTAATGGCTAATCTATTTGTCCTCGTGTGCCAAAAGTGTGCATGCACGTGCAACAGCGTGCATGTGCGTGCCCACACTCATAATGCAATGTGCACATGACACCCCCCGGTGCGCCCTGCCCCCCTGCGGTGCTCCTTCCGCAACCCATTTTGGGCCTAGCCAGCCTCCTGGGACCAAAAATGGGGCACAGGAGGGGATGCTGCGCCCTCATGTTCCCCCTGCCCCAACGCATGCACACATGACCCCCCCCCACCTCCCTGTGCATGCACATGCGCCTCCTGCATGCATGGCAGAGCCCTGAAAATCAGCTGGCCGTCCGGAGGCGCGTGCAAATGTGTGGTGGAGCTAAGCTGGGCGACAGCTTGTATGCCCTCAGAGAGGGCTCTGTGTGCCACCTGTGGCATGTATGCTATAGGTTCGCCATCATGGGTATATGTTGCAATTGTGAGGCAGGTGCTAAGAAACTGGATTGTGATCATGTGACCAAGGGAGAAGAGCAAGCAACATTAGTATGAGTACCAGCCATAACTGCCACTTCCACACTGTTGTAAGTTTGAATGGTCCCTGAATGAGTGGTTAAATGAGGACCACCTGTAAATGAATACTGTGCTGCAGTAAGTAGAACTATACTTAAGTTCAGGATTCAAGTATTGAGGTTGGTACTCCAGCCTCTATGAGACAGATGGATTCTGATCTTTAAGGTGGGACTTACACATACCTAATGTTCGTGCTGCATTTTTGTTATATATTAGTACTCTATTCCACAATGGGCAAAAATGGAAACATATACAGAATGTAAATGCTTATATACAGGTAGTCCTTGACCTACGACTTCCATTGAGCCCAAAATTTCTATTGTTAAGTGAGATATTTTTCAAGTGAGTAGACAGCAATAATTCGGCAGAGTCTTCACTATTTTGAATGTGAGCCAAATTCTCTTCCCTTCATGCTGTCTTTTGTTCTCTTCTAGAGTTCTCGAACTGCTCGATCTGAAGAGGACCGAGACAGTCTCTGGGATGCCTGGGGCTCCTGGAGTGAATGTTCCCGGACTTGTGGTGGAGGCGCTTCGTACTCCTTGAGACGCTGTTTAAGCAGCAAGTAAGTAGTTAAAACATTATATTTTGGGGTGGGGGGTGGGAACGTGCATCCTGTAAGATGTATCTTGCAATGGAAAAGGACTTGCTTAAACTCAGAAGATGGTGTTTGTTTCAGCCACCAATCCAGCAAGTTGGATGGCTTAACCCACAATTATATAATGCATTAAAAAAAGTGCAGGGCTATAAACAAGTCTTTACAAAGCATTCGTAAATCATCTCCCATCCAAAATGATAATCTCCCCTTGTGCTAAATTTGAGAGAAACTTGCCATTTTTTTCTCCATCCTAGAATATTTTGTCAGCTGGGAGATCTAATATCAAAAGAGATTATAGGTCAGGGGTGTCAAACTCAGGTTGTCTCGTTGTCATGTCGTCACATCATCAACGTCATTATCACATGATGTATCATGACTTTTTCCCTCTTCGCTAAACGGGGTGGGCGTGGCCAGTGTATGAGGCATCCGGCCCCTGGTCCACAAGTTTGACACCTCTGTTATAGGTGACTTACAACCACAAGTGGGACCAATTTCCACTGCTCAATAAGGTGGGGTTGTTAAGCCAGTCACACCTGATTCTACAACCTTCTTTTTTGCCACAGTTGTTAAAGCTAATTACTACAGTTGTTAAGTGAATCATGTGGCTATTAAGCAAATTCACTTCCTTTCTCCAACTTTGCTTGTTGGAAGCTAGTTGGGAAGGTCACAAATGGCGGTCACATGACCCCAGGACTGGAGGTGGATTCCTACTGGTTCGGACCGGTTCAGCCGAGTAGGTAGTAACTCGGCCAGACATGTGCCCAAACCGGTTTTATGCTCAGGGCCGCCATCTTGATTTTCTGTTCCACACATGCACAGAACAATCTTCATGGGAAAAATGTAGTTTTTCCCCCTTTTCTAATGTTGTGTCCATGTGCAGACCTTTTAAGGTGCAAATGCGTACCTGCGCGGAGCATTGTTTGTGCACCAAACCGGTAGTAACGCCGTCAGGAACCCACCCCTGCCCAGGACGTTGCAACCATCGTAAATGCATGCTGGTTATCAAGCACACAGATTCAGTTCATGTAAGCATAGAGATGCTGCGACAGTCATAAGACCAAAGATCTGTCCCTTTTTTCAGTGGTAAACGAATAGCTGCAAGTCGAAGAATTCCTATATTGCATTTGTGTATTTTCATCCAGGTATCTGTCCATTAATGTCTGCAAGTTCATATTTTCAACGATCTATGGAGTTCCATTTTTACAAAGCACAGCCAGGATAAAATGAGGAAGTAATGAATAGCTGCTGCGGGTTGGGCTGAGATGATTGTTAAATATTTCCTCCCTAAAATTTGGGCAGCAGTTAGTGGGTTAATGGAGCAAAAGAGAAGAACCAAACTGAAACTTGTACAGACAGATCCTAGAGTTATCTCTGAATCAGTGGTGGGTTCCGACAGAGACTACTGCTGGTTTGCTCAGGGGCGCGCAATACGCGCATGCGCAGTACAACTAAAATTTCTCTGCGCATGCACAGAAGCAAAAACCAAGATGGCGCCACCTACAGCGCTGCTGGAAGAACCAGTTGGGAGGTGTGGCAGGCCTGGGTCGCTGCTGGTTCCAGTGACTCAGGCCACCAAGCTAGTAGCGGTTCGGCTGAACCAGTCCAAACTGATAAGAACCCACCACTGCTCTGGATGCCCAAAGTTTGGTAAAGTCTAGACCAAATTAAATAAATAAAATGACAGCTAATGCTAATTAAACCTAGTTTGTAACCCATTCTTCCATACCTCTCATGTCCTATCCATACGCCTATCTTGTACATCTTGTTGGGGGCAAGATGCCGACTCTGTAAACCGCTTAGAGAGGGCTGTAAAGCGGTACATAAGTCTAAGTGCTATTGCTATCTTCTCTTACCATAAACATGTTGTTGTAGAGAAGATGAAAAAAAAAATCCTCGCATTTGGCCAAGTGATCCTAACCACTGGCTTGCATAGCCAAAAAAAATGGTTTCCTGATTCTGAAACGGTTCGTTAAATAATAAAAGCTGTACTGGCGTAATGGTTCTTGTGCTGATGGTCAAGCATGTGCAAGGACAAAAGCATCTATTTTGTATGAGGCTGGCATGCTTGTATTAATAATTCACGCAGCCTAATGAGAAAGAGTGGGAAGCACTGGTCACTCTTGATTTCAAAAGAAGTTACTTAATTTCTAAAAAAGAGAACTTCAAAATCAATAAGGGTGCTTGATTTGCCTCCTGAAAAAAGGAGCACCACAAACAAACTCTGTATTGTTGCAAAGAAAATAACATGTACGTGACTATGGACTCTCTATTACTCGAACTTAACTAGAGGATGGTTTTACTCTTCCCTACCATCACCATCATTTTGCTAGCTTTGTGCAAACAAGACCTCGACTTACAACTACAACTGGGGCCACAATTTTCAGTGCTAAGCAAGGGAGTTGTTAAGTGAACTATACCCAATTCCACCACCTTTTTTTTTTTTCTGTGCCGGTTAAGTGAACCACAGCAGTTATTAAATGCAATCAGTGAATGCAAATTTTACCATTGACTTTGCTTGTCAGAAGCCACCTGAGAAGATTGCAGATGGCGATCATATGATCTGAGTGCTGAAAAGGGACACGCACACTCATCTGGGCCGCAAACAGGAAGAGGAGCTGCCCAGGGCGCTTGAGCACACCGGAAAATGAACTTCTGGTTTCTGGCGCTTGCATGTGCACCAGCCAGCAAGTCTTCCGGTTACTGGCATGCACATTTACATGCTGATCAGCTGGCTGGCATGCATGTTCACGCCAGAAAACAGAAGCCCAGCTGATCGTTGTGTGCGCATGTGTGCCAGAAACCCAGAAGAGGAACGGGCGCCGCCGCACATGCCAGGCAACATGGCTCCATGTGTCACTTTGGACACGTGCACCATAGGTTCTCCATCATGGTTTAAGGGGAATGAAGGGAAAAACAGAAAAAGTGGGGGAAATCCTTCAGAGTTCAGTGTCTGCTTGGGTTTCCTAAAGGAAGAAGGTTGCTAAGACATAGCTCCCATCTGTTCCTTCTGTTAGCCTTTTCCCAAATCCAAAGAAGCTATTTCCAATCCCTGCTGCCTTCTAAAGCTGCTTCACATACCTTCTATGATTTTTCTGTCTCTGCACGTGGGCTGCTTGAACGGAGGAGGGGTCTTTGGAGAAGCTGGAAGGTCTTCTCTTCACAGCCTGCAATTCATTCTCTCTCTCTCTCTCTCTCTCTCTCTCTCTCTCTCTCTCTCTCTCTCACTCTCTCTCACTCTCTCTCACTCTCTCTCACTCTCTCTCTCCCTCCCTCCCTCCCTCCCTCCCTCCCTCTCTCTCTCTCTCTGTACATAAGATTGGAAATAGTTGCCAGAGGTTTAAAAATGATTCCAATGTTGCATATACAATAGGAAGTCAGAATGTCCAACTGCCTGGACCGATTCTTTCCTTTATTAACCAAGTAGGCAATGTACTCGTGTAATTCAGAATTAATAAGGAAAGAAGAAATGATGGAATTGCCTTAATATCATTTGAATGGTTTTAATTATATGACTTCTGATTTTTAATTAAAAATGAGTTTCTTAAGCGCTCATCGGAGAGTCTATGACTTATCTGGCTAATGATGAGGTCAGCAGCCAAAACAATCTCTCTGAGCAAACATGAGCCACCAATCCAGTCCTGAGGTGGTGTGATTGATGGAACGATCAAAAACTGAACTAAGTCATTGCCAAAAAGGGAGCATACGCACGCTCATCTGGGTTGCAGCCCAGAAGAGGAGCTGGTCAGGGGATATGTGCATGCCGGAAAATGAATTTCAGGTTTCTGCCATGTGCATGCGCACCGGCCAGCTAGCATGCCTGAAGTGGCGCATGGAGCCATGTTGCCTGGGACGTGTAGCATTACCCGTTCGTTTTTGGGGCTCCTGGTGTGCATGCGCATGCAACGATCACCTGGCCGGCATGCGTACTTGCACCGGCAAACAGAAGACCAACTCTTCCAGTTTCCGGCACTGCTGCATACACAAAGGTCAGCTGATCGTGGCTCATGCATGTGCACCAGAAACCCGGAAAAGGAATGGGCGATGCCATGCATGCCATGCGTGCCAGGTAACATGGCTCTGTGTGCCACTTAGAGCACATGTGACATAGGTTCACCATCACGATTATAGGGCATTGCACACCACCACAACTAGCCACAAGGATAGTTTTTCCCCCTGCATGCCATCATTCTGCTAAACAACTAATTCCCACAACACTGTCAAACTATTTACTAAGACTATTACTATTCTTCTTCTCATCCTTCCCTTACCTATCTCCTTTTCTACTAATGACTATAACCTTGTTGCTTCTATCTTTACAGTTTATATTGTTTTATTTAGTTTCTTAATATGAATTTGATTGCTTATTTAGTGTCCTATTACTATCACTAAGTGTTGTATCTTATGATTCGTGATGAATCTATTTATGATGACTATGATCATGATTTATCACTTATATCTTTGATTTATCACTGAGAACTTATGCACCAGAAACAAATTCTTCGTGTGTCCAATCACACTTGGCCAATAAAGAATTCTATCAAGTCATAGCGGCATCGGGGGTTATATAAGAATAGCCTCCATTGAGTCCATGCAGCCAGAAATGAAAACTGATTTGGCATTAGAGGTTGTCCTTGACTTATAACCACAATTGAGCCAGTGGTGGGTTGCAGGCGGTACGGCATGGTATGGGCGTACCAGAGCCTGCCCAGAGCATCAGATACCATTCCAGTACTGTGCTCCGGAGCGCCCGCCCGCCCACCCGAGCTCCTTACTGGTCTTTTAAGTCTTTGGCACTTCCACGCAGGTGCATGGCACATACAGCACCTGTGCAATGCTCTGCTGAGCAGCTGAAGCATCGCGGAGGCGGTAGGACGCATGCGTGCGCTGCACGCATCCATGTGGACGACGCCAGGTCCATTCCAACCGTACCAGTTGGAACGAGATCCAGAACCCACCACTGAATTGAGCCCAACACTTCTGTTGCTAAGTGAGACAGATATGGTGAGTTCTGCCCCATTTGACCACCTTTCTTGCCACAGTTGTTAAGTGAATCACTGCAGTTATCAAGTTAGTAACATGGGCAGTTAAGTGAATCTGGCCTCCTCACAGCGTTTGCTTGTCAGAAGGTCATGAAAGGTGATCACGTGACCCAGGAGATGGCATAAATTTGAACCAATGGACAAGGGTCTGAATTTTTATCACGTGACCATGGAAATCCTGTAACAGTCTTAAATGTTTGTTTGTTTGTTTGTTTGGATTTATATGTAAAAAAAACCTGCCATAAGTCACTCTAGTGCCGTGATGGTGAACCCATGGCACGCGTGCCAGAGGTGGCACGCAGCGCCCTCTCTGTGGGCATGCAAGTTGTCGCCTCAGTTCAGCTCTACCACGCATGCACTGCACGATTGCCTCCTGCCGGCCAGCTGGTCTTCGGGTCTTTGCCGTGCATGTGCAGGGGGAGGGATGCATGTGGGGAGGCATGTATGCAAGTGCAGGGGGCGTGCCACAGGCCAGGGGATTGCACTTGCATTGCATTTTAGGGGTTCGGGTGCACGTGCACCAGTGGTGGGTTCCGGATCCCGTTCCAACCAGTACGGTTGGAAGGGGCCCAGCGGCGTCCACATGGATGCGTGCAGCGTGCGCATGCATCTTAGTGCCTCCGCGAGCCTCCACGATGCTCCAGCTGCTTAGCGGAGCGTCGCTTAGGTGCTGTACGTGCCGTGCTTAAAAGACTGGTAAGGAGCTCGGGTGGGCCCTCCGGACACCATACCGGAAAGGTATCCGGTGCTCTGGGCAGGCTCCAGTACGCCCATACTGGGGCATACCACCTGCAACCCACCACTGATGTGTACACATTCACCTGCCTTCAGGTGCACTTTGGGCACTCAATCCAGAAAAGGTTAGCCATCACTGCTCTAATCCCATTGAAACTTTGAACGGTGACTAAATGAATGGTTGTAACTTCCTGTACATGGGTACAACCAAGTTGTAATTTGGGACACTATGCTAATCTTCTAGGTAGTCCTTGACTTATGACCACGATTGGGACCAGAATTTCCATTGTAAGCCATTGGATTCGTAATTTGAGTTGGGCCCAATTTTAGAACCAGATGTTATGATAGTCACTAAGTGAATCACCACAAGCAAATCCGCAGTCATAAGTGTTGACCCATTTTTCTGAAAAAGCATTTTGTTTTGTCAGAAATCAACAACAAAGGTCGCAATCCTTTGTTTACTGATTGTAAATGTGAGCTGGTTGGCAAGCACCCCAAATTGCAATCACGTGACCATGGGGGTGGGGCAACAGGTTGTCAACAAATAGTCATAAATCGAGGACTATCTATTTGGATATGATTCAAGAGTTTTTTTGAAAACAAAATAATGGCAGTAACAGCCATGATGTTTTAGAGTCCTTTGGTTATTACAAAATATTAATAGATGATGCTTTAAATGATTTCACAAATAATTAGAGGACACGTGTAAAAGTACCTATAGATATTTTTGGACACAATTTCTCAGGCACTAGTTTTCTCCTCTGGCATCTATGATCACATCAGAAAAAGAGCACGCTATGTGAAAAATGCACGCATGGTAAGTAGAAATGTCTGACAAAGTTAAGATTACTCACTTGCATATTGAGCCAATTTTCTTTGAATAAAAAAAAAAAACCAAAGTGAACTTTTGCCCATTCATAGACAGAGAGAGGATTACAATGTGCTGATTCTGTTAGCCAGTACAAATATATTTTGAATAGTAAACTCTGACCTTGAATTAGCACAGCAATAATTGTATAACTTTTCCCCCCTTGTCTGTATAGAATTATGAATGTAAAGGATTTCTAAATGGTGAGAGAGAGGGGGGGGGAGGGAGGTGCTGAATATGCCGTTAAAACTGAAAAACAAAGAAATCCACCCAAACTTTAGGGATTTAGAAATAAGCTTAAATATATGATAGCTTTAAAATTTAAAAACAGTACTATTGGTGCTTTGGGTTGGCGGTTGAGTTTTTTTTTCTGTGCAGCTTATTATTTTACAGCCATGTGTCATATGACAGAGAATTATGTGTACCCCACATAATTCTATAACAAATGAAATAAAGAATAATGCTAGATTTGGGGTTGTGAGTTTGATAAATGAAGAGTTGGCGCACCAATTGAAGACTATGGAACAGACCACGCCACAAACCAAAGATAAATATTTTTCCTCCAGTAAAGGAATTTTCACGGTGTATTATGCCTTTTCGATTTGTGTATGATGCCTTCCAGAACATTAAGCGCCAGTCGAATACAGTCTCATTGTGTCAGCTTTGAAGCTATGCAAAGCATACATGCCTTCCTTCTAAACATCAGTGCACAGCTAAGCAGCTGAATAAATGCAAGTAATTTATTTTCCAAATGTCAGCTGCCAGATCTTACTAGTCCCAGTCCTTGAGCTATTCAGGTCAGATACAACGTTGTTTTGTTATCAGCCAGTTCCGCTGCCTCTTTGGAAAATCTACTGTGTGTGATCCAACTGATCCCTGGAGAATCTTTGGGGAGAGGGGGCGGTATAAAAATCTAAATAAAAGTAAAGTAAAGTAAAGAATTTGGTGCAAGAGTTTATCTCCCCTGTCCTAGTTGTTGTGTCATCAGAGCAGGACAGAAACCTCTTCTGAGGGCAAAAATAGACAACCTCAGCCGCTACCATATTTTTTGGAGTATACGACGGACCTATTTTCTCCCTAAAAGTGGGTGAAAATTTAGGTGTGTCTTATAGACTAAATATGGGCATTTTTGGCCTCCTGAACCATCCGTGCATCGCATTTTCACCCTCCCTGGCCCCCAGAAGCACTGCAGTGCTCCACACAGCCCGTTTTCTGGCTCCCAAGCCCTCCCTGCATCACGTTTTCGCCCTTCCAGGCCCATTTTTTTGTGAAAACAGGCTGTGCGGAGTGCTGCAAAGTGCTTCTGGGGGCCAGGGAGGACAAAAACGCAACATGGTGGCCAGAAACAATTTTTTCTTGTTTTCCTCTTGTAAATTTAGGTGCGTCTTACAGTCCTGTGCGTCTTATAGTCCAAAAAATACAGTACATTCTCATTGCAAAGTCAAGCTACAAGTGAAGTGATATATGTGAATGACCTTGGGAGACAGGATGAAGGGCCACAAACTAGACAATGTTCAGATAAGCGGCACTGAATCCACAGAAGGAATGGGGAGAAGAGCAAACATCTCAAAAGAGACCCTTATTAATTCGTTGGACTACAGGTAGTCCTCAACTTGCTTAGTGACTGCTCAAAGTTACAATACCTCCCCCCAAAGCAATTTATGACCTGTTCCAAAGTTACATTTGCCCTCCCCCGACGTAAGGGCGTGTCAATTTTTTCAACCTTCAATTTCCAAACATTCGGGATGCTCAAACATTGTGACGCCTTGGGGGTGGTAAAGACATTTTGGTTACTTTAATATAATTTAGATATAAGTAATCTAATATAATATTAGATGTAAGTAACTACATAAATATTATAACTTTTTAACATTTTGTTTGTTTTATTTCCGTGGTCAAATGATCGTGTTTTGAGCACTCAGCAACTGGCCCACATTTACCGCTGTCCGTGGTGCCGTGCAGTCACATGATCACAATGTACCGCGTTTGTTCGGGAAACTGGTATTTACTTCCAGTTTCCAGAAAAAAAATGCCCCACAGAGAACAATAGGTCCTCTTAATGATGTAAGGGTTTGCTTAACAACTGCGACGTACATACTGTTAAAAAAAAGTCGTAAAATTGCATCCGATCATGTGATTATCTACTTTGTGACCATCATGATTTATAATTGCAATTGGCAGGCTCAATTATAGTCATAAGTCAAGGTCTACCTATATAAAGGTATGGGGGGGAAGAGATAGTTTTACACTTGGAAGATTAATGCAAGGTAGGTCAGACAGGAAGCATTAACTCTTAAGCTTACATTAACAGAATTTTCAAATTTGAAAATGCATTTTTCCAATCAGCCTTGTGTTACCTGTTCTATTCAAAAACGCGTGAGAATGTTCCTTGCTTATTTCTAACTAGCTTGCCTTAGCATCTACATCCATTAGAAATATGGTTGGAGATTAGCTATGTTATTCCAACGACTCTTGCATTCAAAGGGATAGACTTTAAGCTGCATTTACAGCCATCTAGCTATGGTTGTGTGGCAATGCTACTAGGTCAGAGCTGCAAACATCCACTAGGTGGCAACAAGGGATGGAAAAACCTGAATGCTTTGCACCCATTCTAAATGGATTTTTGACTCCCTGATACATGAATATATATTTATATAATTCATACATCTAAACCTGCAAAGGAGACTAGCTGTTTGCTGTATAAATCGTGTATGTTGAGATTATATTAGTAATGTAATTAGTAATGGGTCAAAACTAATCAAGGAGAGAAGCAACCTAGAACTAAGGAGAAACTTCCTGACAGTTAGAACAATTAATCAGTGGAACAACTTGCCTCCAGAAGTTGTGAATGCTCCAGCACTGGAAGTTTTTAAGAAGGTGTTGGATAACCATTTGTCTGAAGTGGTGTAGGTTTTCCTGCCTAGGCAGGGGTTTGGACTAGAAGATCTCCAATATCCCTTTCAGCTCGGTTACTCTATTCTAACATTCACTGGCACACATCCCACTTGGGAGAAACTGGAAGGGGAGAGTGAGTCCTGGACCCAACTAGAGCCTCAGCAGCCCCATGGGGAGAGGGCAATGGCCCCTCCCCACCCTTGAGACCATACATGTGCCCCCAACAGGCAGACAGGCAAGATGTGGAGACTCTAGAAAGAATGCAGAGAAGAGCAACAAAAATGATTAGGGGACTGGAAGCTAAAACATATGATGAATGATTGCAGGAACTGTGTATGTCTAGTTTAATGAAAAGAGGCACATGGGGAAACATGGTAGAGGTGTTCCAATATCTCAGGGGCTACCACAAAGAAGAAGTCAAGCTATTCTCCAAAGCATCTGAAGGTAGGACAAGAAGCAATGAGTGCAAACTAATCAAGGAGAGAAGCAATTTAGAACTAAGGATAAGTTTCCTGACAGTTAGAACAATTAATCAGTGGAACAGCTTGCCTCCAGAAGTTGTGAATGCTCCAACACTGGATGTTTTTAAGAAGATGTTGGATAACCATTTGTCTGAAGTGGTGTAGGGTTTCCTGCCTAGGCAGGGATTTGGACTAGAAGACCTCTAAGGTCCCTTCCAACTCTGTTATTCTATGTTTTCTATGTATACTTTTTAAATTCTTGGTGTACTGCCATTAACTTGATTGGTCAATAAGGGACAACCCATACCTATATATTTTGTCTCCAAATATTTTTCATTTGTCCTATTCTTTACTTCTTATAAATAAGGTTAAACTCCCTTGTACTGTATTTAAACAGCTATAACATAGCATTCATTTGACCCCCTCCTTTCGTTTGGCCTAACGTTTTTAATGTGCACTCCAAGAATTAGGGTTTAGCAAATATTGGATTAATGACTTTTCCCTAGGATAACCTATGGAATCCAAAATGGCTTTCACTCCAGGCTTGAACCCATATTTTTTGTTTCGTCTTGGCACCCTGTGAGACAGTTTTCTTTTGTCATCATCCTTCCCTGTCAAGTTTTATTCCCTTTGCAAAGTGTGGCTGAAGAACATGATTAGTCATGACTTCATTTGTTCTGCATTTTCACAGTACTCAAATTTAAGTTCCCTTGACTTGAATGGCAAATGATTTTGCAACTGAAAACCCCAAACCGTGATGTTATATATAATACATGCAATATATACGTTACACTTGCTTCTTCAGTTCCTTCTGCCCACTGTGTAATGTGCTATGAAATTGAAGCATGCCTATCTGTTTCATCAGGATCCGATAACTCATTGCTATGCCATAGTTTATACATTTTATATTACAGCACATCTTTTGTTGATTATTTTTGGGGAGAATGGTATATTATTCCCTTTTCTATATCGATTTTTTTTTAAAAAAACCTTGTATCTAAAAATAGCTGTCATCGCATAATGCACATTGCCAGAAATTGAAGTTTTATCTCATAGTTTTACTATTTGTGGAAAGGAATCAAGTCCTGTTATGTGCATATTTACTAATCAGGCACCTAATGTACATTTTCAGAATACTCATTCTAAAGAAAACAGGACGTCAGATCTGTAATATACTTATTTATAAAGAAAAAAGCCTAGTGTAATTAATTATACATCTATAATTGATATTAGTGTGCCAGCATAATAGTGGTGCCCATTTGATCAATAATATGCATTGAAGATTTTCACTTGCTGCTGCTTTATCCTCATATTGGAAAATCCAAAGCACTTTTATTATCACAGATTCATTATAACTGTTGGCTTGCTAAAGGGTAGAGAAAATGGATCCCGTAGACATCTCCGAGGGTGCCAATGTTGTTACACCATCTGACTTTAAAAAATAAAAATAGAATGTTGACATAAGGCAAAGTCCTAGTCTGTCCAAAAAAGTTTCTGGTCTCCACATAGGTTCCAGGGGTATTCTTAGGAAATGAAGGGTGTCATCCTGCCCAGAAAAGAGTAGCCATCTTAGGAAACTAGCAGGAAGTGAGGTAGAAGCCACACCAGTTAATTAATGAGTGTTTTTGCTAATTGTATCTTAGAAAGCTGTTCCGACCCCCCTCCGTTTACAGTACTATAATCTTGTTGGCTGAAAGCCCAAACATGACTCACAGGCAAGACGTTGGCAGCAACCCAGCCTCCAACAGATACAGACAAGAGCTTCTCCAGCTTGTTACAAATGGAAACACAAGGCAGATCAGACAAGGAGTTCTCCAGATTACTATGAACGGTTGTATCCTGCAAAAAGCCTCCTCCCAAAGTCCCTTCTTATATACACTCTTGGGAGGGGCCAAGCCACAACCACCTGAACTTGATTATCTCTTAGGAGCATTTCTCCGGAGCAGCTGTTGCCTTCGTTTCTCCGCCCTTCTTAATCTTGCATTAGGGACAAACTCCCTTTGATCTTTCCCACTGCTCCATGCCTCAGGCACCTCCTGGTGGCCAACCAGCCTCTCTGGTCCCTGCTCTGGGTCTGAACCCTGCCCAGGATCCTCCATCTCTTCCATAGCCAACTCATAGGGTTCGTCGCTATCTGAGTCCCTCAGCAGCTCCAACGGATCCTGCTGGGCCACAACAGAAAGCCAACATTTGTGAGCATCCCAATCGCATGCTTTCAACAGTTCAATGTACATACAACGTTTGTTGAAGCCTTCTTTACTTCTTTCTAACCTGCGCAACTTTGCAACAAGTAGAATCTGTTTTTTTTAAAGCAGAACCAAAGCAGTCAATTATCACTTGTAATCATTCCCCATGGGGATGAGTCTTTTGGACTCAAAACTCCATCTGCTTCTAGCTTGTTTCGCCTGAAGGACAGACAAAGTTCCCAAATCGTAATGAACAAAGGTAGGATCCTACCAGTTTAACAACCAGTTCGCTGAGCGCGTGCTTCATGTGGGTAGTTTCATAGAGAAATCACCTTCCGCATTACTGCTGGGGAGGAAAACAGCTGTCGGAGCGAACCGCTTCACTCTCAGCCGAGACTCAGAACTACTGGTTCGGTAGAATCCCATCCCTGATAAGGAATTATTCTAGTGGTAACTCTGATCAGAATGTACTAAAACATCAAAATTAAAAATAAGGCCAAATCTCCCCTATAAATTGTGACTAAGAAACTAATAATCTATATAACTTAATGACAGTAATTTTGTCAGCATAACACTGTAAGCCAGCGATGGATTTTAATGCCTGGCATTTCGCTAATGTAATATGGTTTTTTGGGGGGGGGGGAGAAATCTGGTTCTGCTACCAGTTCTTCACTTGAAGTCTAACTGTTCTTGAATCAAATGTCTTTACATTTTATTATTTCTATCTTTTTGAAAACTCTAAAAGAACATTATGATAATTTTTGTGGAAATTCATAGTCATTATAGCTATACCTATGAATTTAATTTTGCTCCACTAGGGCAAAAAAGAGGAATTCATTAAAAGCTATGCGTGTTTGGGGATCCAGTTAATCTCATGAATCTGCAGAGGGGCAGTCTTAAAATCTACTAATAAAAAAGTCAAAATATTTCTGAAAGATCAAATTACGCCTTCCTGAAAATTTAAATTTAGATAGAATTATTATAAGTGATTTACTGTGTGAAACATAATAAAGTGCAAAGAGAATAAGTATTGAAATATATATTTTCCCTCATAACGTGTTTAGCGTAAGGGAGACTTGTAAAATGTCCACCTAGAAGAGCAGAAGCTGCAACATTGAATTGAATGCTAGCAAATGTAGCTAAATACTTTGGAATGTCAAAAATACCCAGGTAAATCGTAGGGCAGGGGTGTCCAAACTTGGGAACTTTAAGACTTGTGGACTTCAACTCCCAGAATTCCCCAGCCAGCCATGCTGGCTGGGGAATTCTGGGAGTTGAAGTCCACAAGTCTTAAAGTTCTCAAGTTTGGACACCCCTGTCGTAGGGCCTTTAATGAAGTTAAAAGGTAACTTAAAATGTAAGGGAGAACAAAGTTTACCAGCGAAGAAGCGATTTCATTGCCCTTGATGTAAAGGCTAAGGATAGATTTTGCCTAGTCGAGAAATTTATGGAAAGTCTAGTTTATTGAAGAATGTCTTTGACAAAACAATAACCCAATTATCTTTTCTGAAGGAGAAACAAATAGCCTGAAGATTTATTTGCATAGATCACTTTCAACCAAAACCTAAATGCTTGAACGCAAGCCTTACACTCCACAGAGGGAGAACTGGCCTCTAAACAGAAAGCAGTCGATGATACGGACTTGGCCATGCCAAGAAGAACACGGAAAAAAAACTTTGAAAGCTGACACTCCACAGTGGGATTAAAGTCCCAAATCCAAATAGGAATGCCCTGAAACAATGGAGGCAAAGTTTAACACTGAACACCTGGAGTGCAGCACAGATAAACTGTCCTTTGCCACAGAAAAACAGGCCCTGTTTGATGCAGATTGAATGGCAGAGTGTCAGCGAGCAGTTCGTGGAGGAAAGAATGAAATGTTATACATAGGTATTAAAATTGTCTGATTTGCTCAGAATCATGGCCGTTAAGGAACAAATATACAGGAAAGCCCAATTAGAAAGCAAACACAGGATTTTTTTCCCCCCCTCTCTTACTGGAACTGATTGTCAATCAGTTGTCCAAACAATGGTACATACACAAAATAATCTTTTTGGCTAACTCGAGATAGAAAAACAGGATCATCTGCACAGAGCAGAAGCAGCTTTCTAGTCACAATCAATTTGGAATCTTAACTAGCCAGAATAGAGCTGGAAGGGACCTTGGAGGTCTTCTAGTCCAACCCCCTGGTCAAGCAGGATACCATTTCAGACAAGTGACTGTCCAGACTTTGCTTAAAAACTCTCCAGTGATGAAGCATTCAAGAATGGTTAAAATTCCATATCAAGAATGTGGGTTGTGAGATGGATTTGATACTTCTATACATGTGTGTGTGTGTGTGTGTGTGTGTGTCTGTGTGTGTGTGTTTTCTGAGGTTTTCGCGGGTGTTTGTATGTACATCTTTGGTTGTTCGGGTTTTCTCCCGCGATACTTCCAATTCTACGCGGGAGAAAAACCGAACAACCAAAGACGTACATATATATATGTAATATATGTAAGGGTTGTAACACAAATACATACCTATTTCCCTGGCTCCACGGGAAGAGAACTCGTGGCTTAGTGGTTAAGACTTCTGCCTAAGATATATACAGCCCGGATTCTAATCCCAGTAAGGGTATGGCTAGCTGATGAGAGCTAATTAGCTCGAAATAGATCTATCCTAGTCTCCCTTTATTTATTTATCAGTACAATTGCAACACAAATATAAAAAGGCAACAGTAAAAATAAAAATATGGTTTTCTGCCTGCATGGTCTTTGTGATAAGCCGAAGGACAGAAAGAGGGAGTAGTGACCTTCCTCCCATATTTAGTCATTCGGCTCATCACAGAAAACCATGCAGGCAGAAACCCATATTTTTATTTTTAATGTTGCCTTTTTATATTTGCGTTGTATTTGTGCTGATAGTAATAAATAAACTAGTCTCCCTTTATTTATTTATCAGCACAAATACAACACACACACACACACACACACACACATATATATATATGTGTATATGTATATATATATATATATATGTATATGTATGTATGTATATATATATATATATATATATATATATATATATATATATATATATATATATATATATATATATATATATATATATATATATGTTTTATTTGTACTGATAAATAAATAAAGGGAGAGTAGTATAGATCTATTTCGAGCTAATTAGCTCTCATCAGCTAGCCATACCCTTACTGGGATTTGAACCCGGGCTGTATATATCTTAGGCAGGAGTGTTAGCCACTAAGCCACGGGCTCACTTCCTTATCAGTATATATGTATTGTAACACTAATATATATATATATATATATATATATATATATATATATATATATATATATATATATATATATATATATATATATATATATATATATATATATATATATATATATATATAATTTTTTAAGACAAACATAAACAAAGGAAGCACGTAACATAAAAACATCTTCTATTCCATGCAGTGTGTAGATTGGTTACAAGGTTTTTGTGCATCCTTTCCGTAGTCATCCCTTAAATTTTATATAAAGTCACATATTGTCAATCAAGTATATTTGTATGCATTATTATTATAATACTTCATTTGTTTGACTGACACTATTATTTCTTCATTTTAAACAAGGTATTCTAAATATGGGTTCATTTATATTATAATAATTCGTTACATCATCCTCAACATGTCCAATAATAAGTATTTTTTTAATATCCTATTTTAAATCATTCTCTTATTTTGGTGTTGGTAACATTCTCTAATAAATTTTCAGCTCCATATTATTATTTTTTAATCTAACCACTAATTAAATAGATCCCATGTCCTATAAAATTGTTTATCTTCTTGTTCTCTAATTTCATATGTTAACTTACTCTTTTTCACACATTCCATTGCTCATATCATCAATTTAATATATATGCATACAATTATGATTATTAAACATTCATTTAATGTAGCTGTTATTACATCCTTTTTATGTGAAGCATACTAAATTTAAAGTAAATTTACGTACATTATGACATTTCATTACATCATCCTAGACTCATCCAGTGGTGTTACATCTTTGTATTCTATTCTATCTAGAATTGTTTATCTTTTATTTAAAAAAAAAAGACTTTTCCACATCATCTCCATGGTCCTCATTTACAGCTTATATAAAATTCCATATATCAATCTAGTATATATAAATGCATTATTATCATTATTAATCATTTATTTGACTATTACTATTATTACTTTGTCTTATATATAAGACTCAAAGTTTAACTGAGTTTTACTTAATTTTATTGTGACATTTCATTTCATCATCCTGTATCCTTCTAGTAGTAGTGCAGTCCAATATCTCTTGCCATTTGTAAAATCTGTATTCTAGGTGTTTTCTTGATAAGTCTTATGTGAACTTCTCTTGGCAACTTGTTGTTCATTGCATATTTTGTAAAGACTCAAAACCCTCCATCTGTTTCTTTCATCAGCTTGCCTTTGGTTATCACTGGTGCTTCTGCCAAAGGTACTCTCATTGTTTCTGCCAAATTTTCTCCCCTTTATTTATTTATTTATTTATTATTCACACTTATAGACCGCCCCCTCTCCCGGAAAGGACTTTCTTCATCTATATTTTGAAGCATGAGATAGAGATCCAGTTCGTCTACCTCTCCTTTCATACGTATCATTTCTCTCCACTCTCGGTTTGCTGTCAGTATCAATAATTTTCTTGCCGCTTTGTTCATATTTCTCTACAATTTTTTGAGCTCTATCTTCAAGTTTCATCATTGTTTCATCAATATCCTCAACTCTTCCCTCCATTCTTTCTGTTTTTGTTCTAATCTTTGTTCCCAGATTATTTTCAATTCTTTCTGTGCTTATGATTTTTTGAATTTCTAGCATCATTTTTTGCAAAGTTATTTCCTCTTCTTCTTCGTATTGTGCCATTTTTCCAGATTGTAAACACTGCCACTAGGACATCCAAGGCCTTTTTACTAGGTTTTAAATAAATTCACTATAATCTTTCAATTCAAGGCTTTCTCTTTACTGCAGTCCAGCTACTGATAATATTCCAGAAGAGCACCTGTGTAAACAAACTGTACTCTTCCCACTATTCTTTCAATAAACAAATTCTTGAAGCATGTGATATACGTCAAATATAAAAAAAACATTCCCAAGCCTCCAGCCTCTAGATGGCAGTGTTACTTCTTTTTCCTATGCTTTTAGCTCTCTCTTTAAGCTTTCTTTGAGTTAAGAAAAAAATAGTTAAAAAGGACAATCCTGCCATGCATTGGAAAGATAAGACAGGAATCCTTAATCCACAAATACAGAAAATGAGAAAAAATAAAAGAAGAGGGGAAAAAGAGACCAGTCCAATTTAAAAAGTAAAAGGCATTTGTAAAAATTTCATCCATAAAAAGGAAACAAAATTAAAGAAAAAAAGATAACACAATAGTTTTAATTCAGGCTAATCCGCCACTTACTCTCTTCTGTTTTCAATTTTAACTTTACTCTAAATCTTTTTGGGTGTTCTCAAAAAGTAAAATTTATCTCACCAATTCCGACACACTCTTTCTCCTGCTGAGCTTCCATTCAGGGGTCTGTCCCAAACTTATGCAGCTTAAAAATGGTGCTTCTCTTGTAGCCAGCAAAAAGAGCTTTCTCCTGGATCGATCAGGGACTTTGCGATGTCCCTGAGATCAGCAGGACATGCTCTTCTCTATCACCGTCTCTTCAGAATGGTTTAGGTCCAAAAGGATCATCCAGCAACAGATATATCAACAGCAATCCTGGAGCTCCAAGATTGCATGTTGTGTTGTAGCGTCGTCAGCCCCGCCTTCCACCTCAGCCCCACCTTCCACCGGGATGGATTTGATACTTCTGATCATCACCGGGCAACATTAAAGGAATCGTCGTCTGTTGATAACTCTTTCTTGTCTATAAAACAGATATGCTATTCTAAGTCACAAAATTTTTGCCAAGTTGAAACCATAAAGCACCTTCAAGATTAAAAAAACACAATCTGAATATGGGTAACATATAAAGTTAAGAAACCAATAGTATAATTAATTGAATAATCATGTTCTAATATTTGTTTTGTGTTCAAGGTGCATGAAATCACAAACACATTTTGAGATATCTGGTAATTTTGTTCAGGTTTTAAAATGCTGAATGATTGCAACATGTCAATCGTGAATCATAAATTAAATAAGTTCTAAATTATTATTTTTTTGCTATAAACGGTAGTAGTAGGGTTGGGGGAGGCCAGTATAACAAAGATAGTCAGAATAGCTCTGTTTTGTCAAATGGTAGGACTAATCTACATATATATATAAATGGCTGTGTGTGTGTATGTTCCAGCATAACTCTGGAACTCCTTGAGCAATTTCAACTAAACTTGGTACATAGATGACTTACTCTCTGGAAACAAATACTGTGGGGGTAAGACACCCCTAACACCCATTGGGTAGTGGTGAAATTCAATTGTTTTACTAACGGTTCTGTGGGCGTGGCTTGGTGGGCATGGCAGGGGAAGGATAATGCAAAATCTCCATTCCCACCCCACTCTGGGGCCAGCCAGGGGTGGTATTTGACGGTTCTCCAAACTACTCAAAATTTCCACTACCGGTTCTGCAGAACCTGTCAGAACATTCTAGATTTCACGCCTGCCCTGGTGTGTATGTGTGTGTTCTGTTAAGATACAGCCTGTTGTGCCTTAAAATAGCTTCTACATTACTGCCTTAAAATGGCTTCTACTGTACAGCACAGTGGAGTTGCCATGGTAACGGCTTCACAGTACTCCACAAGGGGGCTCCCTCTGGAAAGGGGAAAAATCCAACATTAGAAATTATGTTTGGTCCAGACATTTGTGAATGTTTAATACAGGATTGGGATTAACAAATACCCGGCAACCCCAGGTTAACAGCTAGTATCTAGTAAATATAATTCTTATTTGTGGGGACATAACAGATAATTCACACAGATAATTTGTCCTTATGAAATATTGTGTATTGGTAGCAGATTTTAATATCTCATGCTGATCAATCCTGTACACAAACAAATAGCATTGCTTTGTCTGATGCTTTCCAAATGCCCTAAACATTTCTGGTAAAGACCAGTGCAAATACTGTATATTACCTATAATACCTATTATCATATAATACTGCAGTATAAAAAAACCATTCGTTTTGAACTGTATATCAAATCAGAAGGAGGAAAGAGAGGAAGTACAACTACCTATCACTTCTTTCCTATACACCTAGCCCTGACCACAATTGACATAAGTCTGTAATTTAAATAATCAAACATTTTACTCTTCTTTATCCTATTATCATATAATACGAGAGAGAGAGAGAGAGAGAGAGAGAGAGAGAGAGAGAGAGAGAGAGAGAGAGAGAGAGAGAGAGATTATTTATAGCAAATTCTTTTAGCTTCATGGCTTCCCAGATTATTTTGTTTCTTTATTATTAAACTTGCTGTACTACCAAGTGGGATGGTACCACAGGAAACTAGCCTTTTTGTTCCATTCCTAAGTGTCCTCCAGTGCTATATATCTCTTTCCCTATGATGCTTACATTCTGACTTGAGGTTTTTGTACCTTTTTTGAGAGGAAGTCAGACTAGGAATGGTTTTCTTTCATGCTTTCACTATTCTTCTCTAGGATCTAGAGCTTATGGAGGGGGAAGGGGGGAGTAAATATCATCCTGAGTTGTGGAGAGACTTTCAAAATAACCATGGTGTGCCATAGGAATATATAAGAATCTGGATTTTGCATTTTCATTGAGAAGATCCAGTCAAAGCTTGGGATGCAGCCCTTTTAATTCAAGTTTTAACTGTATCAAAGAGGCAACTCGGTAAAGGAGGGATGGGTGGATTTCCAAATGCTGTTCCTAATAATATTAGGAATAAATTTAATGCAGCTTTATTACCCTCTATGAATGTTATAGAGTTACACTGATGTAATTTAGAGCGCATTGCATCCTAGGGACATGTGTGTGAAGCTCAGATCTCCTCCTTCCTCTCACACAAAGGTTGGCATTCAGTTCATTTCGGCTATGACAAATTATTTACATCAGAAACGCTGACTCTTTAAAACCTGAGATCGGGGAAATGTTATTTATGCTAGAAGTATTAATTTCTAATAGTTTTTAGTCTCCTGCTTTATTACTTCTTGTCTTGCTCTCATTTCGGATCATTATCCCTTACTACTTCCCAGATGTGTGCCTCTGGCAGCTCAAAGGTTATGATTTTGTGTTTTGATTTTCCTAGACAGTTTGCTGAGTGCAGTGACTGCTTCTGGCATCGTTCCAGCTGGTTGTTTATTTTGTTACTGCTACAGGAAAAATATTCATAAAATATGGTTGCTTTTTTTTTTTTAAAGTTACCAGTGGAAGAAGTTTAATCTATTCCTTGCCTATTTTTCTGATCTTAAAGATTAAGACCTAAATCAAAACAGTCTCCAGTCTACTTATTTTCAGTAGGGTCTTTTAAAATATCAGGGCTTTTTTGTATGTTTTCAAATTGCCCTTATTGAATTTTAAGTGTTTGGCCAATCACAAACAATTGAGTAACAAATTTTGAATGTCTCTCTAGGGCTTTACCCAAGGCCGTACAGGACGTACAACATATAAACTTATTTTTACCAAAGAAGAACATCAGTCTGACTTTAAAAAATATTGGCAGAACCATTTGTGTACCTGTTGGCAGCCAGCATTCCAACTCAAACATTCCCCAACCTTTCTGGATTAGCGTTGATTGGGGGAAAGGTGCATATATCATATAAAATTCAGTATATGTATGTATGTTTGTATGTGTATGTAGGTATGGCCATATATATACATGGTCAAGTTAAAAAAGGTCCACACATATTAATGTGTATTAATTCAAGATCATATCAGGACCTGATTATCAAGTCAGGAAGCTGTGTTGACTTACTATTTTATCTCTTTTCCTCATTTCTTGCAAGTGCTACAAAATTTATTTATGTTGAACTATCATGATCCTGTGGTCCATTTCCCTATTGTTAGAAATTCTTGCCTTATTCAACTCCTAGACTCAACTTGACCATTATTGCGCTCTCTGTCTCTGTCTCCCTCCCTCTCTCCCTCCCTCCCTCTGTATCCTCCTGAATTTTGATTAGAATATTTCATCTTTGCCAAACCAACCTCCATAGCAATTCTGAATACTACTTTAAGGGAAAGTGCACAGTTGTAAGATGGCTAACTTATCATTCTGTTATTTTCACAGCACTTATTGGCATCTTTAATTTAGCTAAGGAATAATGACCAGTTAGCTTTGGACCTTGTTGGATTTCAGTGCTTTTATACACACACACACACACACACACACACACACACACTACACACACACACACACACGACCTTAATTTATATAGTTGCCATTCATCACAACCTTTGAGATATTTTTGCAAGCAACCAAAAGTATTGAAAAACATGGGGTAGTGGTGATCATGATTTGTTTTAATTCCTTTTTGTGTGCTGTGCATAGTAAGGATTTGTTGTTGTTGTTGTTGTTGTTGTTTAGCCATAACTAGTGGAAGCTGTCAGACGTGGGCTGGGAAACTGGATAATGTTCTTTGCCTCTTTCTGTTGGACAGTGGAGGGAAGGAGTGTGAGTGTTGGCTGGCATGTTCCCTTGTATTTTTTCTGTATTTCAAAATCAGTAAAAATGTAGACAATCTCAGGTGAATTTCAAACTGCAGTGTAAGAGAATGTTGATGGTGTGGAAGTACCCGAAGCAATAAAATTCATTCACACAATACTTAAGTTAAAGTCTGCAGCAAAGCAAGATGATGACTAAAACATCAGGGGAAAGTTCAGATGAGTAATTTGCTTCAGCTCCTACTCCCACATAATAGATACAGTTCACAGCAGACGAAGGCCCAAATTTAGGGTTGTGGGTGTATAGTAATTGAAATGATACAATCTTTGTTGTCCAGATTACCTGAGCCGGATGAGAGAAATAAGACCACTTTATGTATATGTTCATATGACTTGGGTTCTTTGTTTTTATTATTGCCCGTTTTAAAGACACATTTTATGCTTGTTATTCAGCATAATTACTTTCTGCTTGATTCCTGTGTGTAAAGAAGGCAATTAGAGTATGAAAATTATAATAGTTTGTATCACTACGATAACTAAGTCACTCATGCCTTACTTACCTCTCTCCTAGATTAATGTGTAACAATGCACTATATATATTGAGTTGCTCTTAAAGACTACTAGGAAGCTGAAGCTGATCCAGAATGTCATAGCCAGGGGTGGGTTCCTGCCAGTTCTAACCTCTTCTATAGAAGAAGTTCCACAAATCTACAGTGCCGTTTAGAATCGGTTCCAGCTCCCTCCCCACCTCTCATCCGCACATCATCAAGATGAAGAGCAAGAGGAGGAATTCTGGGAGTTGAAGTCCACAAGTCTTAAAGCTGTCAAGTTTGAACACTCCTGGGGTTTTTTTCTAAAGGGTTAGGGGTGCAAGGGTCTTGTAACTTGACAGCTTTAAGACTTGCGTGCTTCAAATGCCAGAGTTCCTAAGCCAACATGACTGAAGGAGGAATTCTGGGAGTTGAAGTCCACAAGTCTTAAAGCTGTCAAGTTTGAACACCCCTGGGTTTTTTTTTCCTAAAGGGTTAGGAATGTAAGGGTCTTGTAACTTGACAGCTTTAAGACTTGTGTGCTTCAAATGCCAGAGTTTCTAAGCCAATATTTTGGTTGCTAAGCAAGAGCGATGTTAAGTGAGTTTCACATTTTACAAGTTGGCCATGCCCACCCAGTCACATGACTGCCAAGCCACTCCCACTCAGTCACATGTCTGGCAAGCCATGCCTACCCAGTCACATGGCCAGCAAGCCACTCCCACAAAGCAGGCTACACCTACAGAAGAGGTTCTAAAAAAATTTGAAACCCACCACTGGTAATAGCACGAATAATTACAGTGAACCTTGGTACAATTATGTAAGGTCAATGCTTCCTGAGCAGCACTAGTTACCAGTGAGTCTCTGTATGCCATTCAAGGGACTGGTGGTGCTTATAAAATGTTTCATTCTCAGGGTTTGGATATCATCCACCTCCTTCTCCTTTCTGATAGCTGTACTTCTCTGCCATACAACTGTATCTACTTTATGAAAATGCAGTCCATCAAAATTGCGTGCGCACCGAGCCGGCAGAAATCTTGGCACTGACCCACCCCTGGTTCAAACTGTACTAAGATAGAAAAAATTCTAGCCTAACTTGTGAAATTGTCATCAGGAAACTGAAACTTAAAGAAATGTAAGTAACGAGTAAATATACAGTGTTATATCCAGCAGTGTTATGGATTTTAATTTTTAATATTGATTTTAAAAAATAGCAATAGCACTTAGACTTATATAGTGCTTCACAGTGCTTTACAGCCCTCTCTAAGTGGTTTGCAGAGTCAGCATATTGCCCCTAACAATCCTCATTTTACCTACATCTGAAGGATGGGAGGCTGAGTTAACCTTGAGCCTGGTGAGATTTGAACTGCCAAATTGCAGGCAGCTGGCAGGCAGCAGAAGTAGTCTGCAGTACTGCATTCTAACCACTGCACTCTAACCACAGCTATAATGATAATGGTAATGAAATACAGGTAACCTAAAGGAATGCAGCCTTCAATGAACCAAAGTTTTCTCCTTTGAATGCAACAGCCTTTTCCATTTTTTGAAAAATGACTATACTATCATTTAACCATGAACTTTACTTGAACAACTAAGAACATTCTGCTGGTTAGTATGTGATATGTGTTTTTTTTCCCCTTTTTGTGGCTGTAGGAGCTGTGAAGGACGGAATATTAGATATAGAACATGCAGCAATGTGGTAAGTAAAGACTAATGATTTTCAAATGTTACTGCAATAGATCTTCTATACACCTGAAATTTCCTCATTTTTCTCATTCTTCATGTGTGAAGGGTTAATTGAATCACTAAAAAACCCCTTCTATGTTATGACTCTATCACTCTGCAGACTTCCCTCTCCCACATTTCTTAATTTTTGCCTATTTATTTGTTTGTGGTTATGTTGTGTATGTATGAAATATATATATGCTGGTCTTGTTGTATTCGGGTCTTTTCCCGTATAAGATTGAGATTGTCTTGGCAACGTTTCGGCGAGGTCTCACTCGCCATCTTCAGGCTGGTGTTTTCGGCTTCGGGTTTGTGTGAGTAAAAAGCTTTGTGTGAGTAAAAACGTTGCCAAGAGAATCTCAATCTTACATGGGAAAAAAACCAGAATACAACAAGACCAGCATACCTACACCCATGAAAATCTACGAAAATCTATATATATATATATGTGTGTGTGTGTGTGTGTGTGTGTGTGTGTGTGTGTGTGTGTATATATATATATATATATATATATATATATATATATATATATATATATATATATATATATATATATATATATATGTTATATTTGTACTGATAAATAAAGGGAGACTAGTATAGATCTATTTCGAGCTAATTAGCTCTCATCAGCTAGCCATACCCTTACTGGGATTTGAACCCAGTGTATACATATACACACATATGTG